>NC_088244.1:3796208-3933708 GCF_036934945.1 Oncorhynchus masou masou | reverse complement strand
ACGTTCCTCTCACCACCAAAAGGGGAAGTTCCTCTCACCACCAAAAGGGGACGTTCCTCTCACCACCAAAAGGGGACGTTCCTCTCACCACCAAAAGTGGACGTTCCTCTCACCACCAAAAGGGGACGTTCCTCTCACCACCAAAAGGGGACGTTCCTCTCACCACCAAAAGGGGAAGTTCCTCTCACCACCAAAAGGGGACGTTCCTCTCATCACCAAAAGGGGACGTTCCTCTCACCACCAAAAGGGGACGTTCCTCTCACCACCAAAAGGGGACGTTCCTCTCACCACCAAAAGGGGACGTTCCTCTCACCACCAAAAGGGGACGTTCCTCTCACCACCAAAAGGGGACGTTCCTCTCACCACCAAAAGGGGACGTTCCTCTCACCACCAAAAGGGGACGTTCCTCTCACCACCAAAAGGGGACGTTCCTCTCACCACCAAAAGGGGACGTTCCTCTCATCACCAAAAGGGGACGTTCCTCTCAAAACCAAAAGGGGACGTTCCTCTCACCACCCAAAGGGGAAGTTCCTCTAAGGAAAAGGTCATGTTTTAGAGGGAGGTGTCAGTGTGGAGCTTCCTTAAAGCATTTCTTATTCTTAAGGATTGGAGCCTTTTTGTCCACATTTTTGCCTAAAATGATATACCCAAATCTAACTGCCTGTAGCTCAGGACCTGAAGCAAGGCTTGGCATATTCTTGATACCATTTGAAAGGAAACACTTTGAAGTTTGTAGAAATGTGAAATGAATGTAGGAGAATATAACACATATCAGGTAAAAAATAAAGCAAAGAAAAAAACGTGTTTTCTACTAAAAAAATGGGTTCCATCATCTTTGAAATGCAAGAGGAAGGCCATTTTATCACTTAAGAGTCTAGGTGCAATTTAGTTTGGCCACTAGGTGGCAGCAGTGTATGTGCAAAGTTTGAGACTGATCCAATGAACCATTGCATTACTATCCAAAATGTTGTATCAAGTCTGCCCAAATGTTCCGAATTGGTCAATATATACATTTCAAGTATGTAACTATAGAAAACATACAACAATTATATGATAACAAAACATTTAAATTTAAAAACTCCCAGGAATGTCATAAATTATGAATAATTAGCTTCCCTTCACACATCTAGATGGGGGGGGCTACTGTAAATTGGACCGTGTAGTTAGATTAACAATAATTTAAGCTTTCTGCCCATATAAGACATGTCTATGTCCTGGGAAATGTTCTTGTTACTTACAACCTCATGCTAATCGCATTAGCGCACATCAGCTCAACCGTCCCGTGGGGGGACACCAGTCCCGTAGAGATTAAACAGAGTATATGGACAAGAGTTTGGGCATATTGATGGGCTGATGATGGGGCAATTTTACAATGGGGCAGTTTCTCTCTCTCTGTCTGTCTGTCTTCTCTATCTGTCGTCTCTCTCTCTCTCTGTCTGTCTTTCTTCTCTATCTGTCGTCTCTCTCCGTCTGTCTGTCTTCTCTATCTGTCGTCTCTCTCTCTCTCTGTCTGTCTGTCTTTATCTGTCGTCTCTCTCTCGTCTGTCTGTCTTCTCTATCTGTCGTCTCTCTCTCTCTCGTCTGTCTGTCTTCTCTATCTGTCGACTCTCTCTCTCTCTCTCTCTCTCTCTCTCTCTCTCTCTCTCTCTCTCTCTCTCTCTCTCTCTCTCTCTCTCTCTCTCTCTCTCCGTCTGTCTGTCTTCTCTATCTGTCGTCTCTCTCTCTCTCTCTCTCACGTCTGTCTGTCTTCTCTATCTGTCGTCTCTCTCTCTCTCTGTCTGTCTGTCCTCTCTATCTGTCGACTCTCTCTCTCTCTCTCTCTCTCTCTCTCTCTCTCTGTCTTCTCTATCTGTCGTCTCTCTCTCTCTCTCCGTCTGTCTGTCTTCTCTATCTGTCGTCTCTCTCTCTCTCTCTCTCTCTCTCTTGTCTGTCTGTCTTCTCTATCTGTCGTCTCTCTCTCTCTCTGTCTGTCTGTCCTCTCTATCTGTCGACTCTCTCTCTCTCTCTCTCTGTCTCTCTCTCTCTGTCTCTCTCTCTGTCTCTCTCTCTCTCTCTCTCTCTGTCTGTCTTCTCTATCTGTCGACTCTCTCTCTCTCTGTCTCTCTCTCTCTCTCTCTCTCTCTCTCTCTCCGTCTGTCTGTCTTCTCTATCTGTCGTCTCTCTCTCTCTCTCGTCTGTCTGTCTTCTCTATCTGTCGTCTCTCTCTCTCTCTCTCCTCTGCTCTCTCTCTCTCTCTCTCTCTCTCTCTCTCTCTCTCTCTCTCTCTCTCTGTCTCTCTCTCTCTCTCTCTCTCTCTCCGTCTGTCTGTCTTCTCTATCTGTCGTCTCTCTCTCTCTCTCTCTCTCTCTCTCTCTCGTCTGTCTGTCTTCTCTATCTGTCGTCTCTCTCTCTCTCTGTCGTCTCTGTCCTCTCTATCTGTCGACTCTCTCTCTCTCTCTCTGTCTTCTCTATCTGTCGTCTCTCTGTCTCTCTCTCCGTCTGTCTGTCTTCTCTATCTGTCGTCTCTCTGTCTCTCTCTAGGTGTGTCCCAAAGCTGTTCAGGGGGGCAGGGGGCTTAATGCGGGGTGCCATTTTAATCTCTCCCATTTTTAATCCTCCCTCCCATGACCTCTCCTCTCCTTCTCAGCCTGCGCCCCTAATGGCACTATATTCCCTACATAGTGCACTACTTTGGACCAGAGCCTGATGGAGCCCTGTTCAAAAGTAGTGCAGTATATAAGGAATAGGGTGTAATTTCAGACCCACATTCAGTTTGATAACACTTTCCCTGATGGCTACAGCCACCACCACTATGGCCACCACCACTCCAGCCACCACCACTGCATCCACCACCACTGCAGCCACCTCCACTCCAGCCACCTCCACTCCAGCCATCTCCACTCCAGCCACCTCCACTCCAGCCACCACCACTCCAGCCACCACCACTCCAGCCACCACCACTCCAGCCACCTCCACTCCAGCCACCACCACTCCAGCCACCACCACTCCAGCCACCTCCACTCCAGCCACCACCACTCCAGCCACCACCACTCCAGCCACCACCACTCCAGCCACCTCCAATCCAGCCACCACCAATCCAACCACCACCACTCCAACCACAACCACTCCAACCACATCCACTCCAGCCACCTCCAATCCAGCCACCACCTCTCCAGCCACCTCCACTCCAGCCACCTCCACTCCAGCCACCTCCACTCCAGCCACCTCCACTACAGCCACCACCACTACAGCCATCTCCACTCCAGCCACCTCCACTCCAGCCACCTCCACTCCAGCCACCACCACTCCAGCCACCTCCACTCCAGCCACCACCACTCCAGCCACCTCCACTCCAGCCACCACCACTCCAGCCACCACCACTCCAACCACCACCACTCCAGCCACCTCCACTCCAGCCACCTCCAATCCAGCCACCTCCAATCCAGCCACCACCACTACAGCCACCACCACTCCAACCACCACCACTCCAACCACAACCACTCCAGCCACCTCCTCTCCAGCCAACTCCACTCCAACCACCACCTCTCCAGCCACCTCCACTCCAGCCACCTCCACTCCAACCACCTCCACTCCAGCCACCTCCACTACAGCCACCACCACTCCAACCACCACCACTACAGCCATCTCCACTCCAGCCACCACCACTCCAGCCACCACCACTACAGCCACCTCCACTCCAGCCACCACGTCTCCAGCCACCACCACTCCAGCCACCACCACTACAGCCACCACCATTCCAGCCACCTCCACTCCAGCCACCTCCACTCCAGCCACCTCCACTCCAGCCACCTCCTCTCCAGCCACCACCTCTCCAGCCACTTCCACTCCAGCCACCACCACTCCAGCCACCACCACTCCAGCCACAACCACTACAACTAGCAGGTCCTATGATTGAGTGTAGTCTGGCCCAGGGGTGTGAAGGTGAACGGCAAGGCACTGGAGTGACGAACTCTTCCTGGCCGGCTCCCCTCTCTCCACTGGGATACTCTGCCTCTGAACCTATTACAGGGGATGAGTCACTGGCTTACTAGTGCTCTTCCATGCCGTCCCTAGGACGTGATCTTCCTGTCTGGGTTGGCGCCCTCTCTGGCTCTGGCTGGTGGAGGAGATCTTTGTGGGCTATACTCAGCCTTGTCTCAAGGCAGTAAGTTGGTGGTCTGTTAATATCCCTCTAGTGGTGTGGGGGCTGTGCTTGGCAACGTGGGTGAAGTTATATCCTGCCAGGTTGGCCCTATCGGGGGGTATTGTCGGACGGGGCCACAGTTTCCCCCGAACCACCCCTGTCTCAGTCTCCAGTATCTAGGCTGCAATATTCTATGTGCTGGGGGGCTAGGGTCAGTCTGTTAAATCTGGTGTAATTCTACTGTCTTATCTGGTGTCCTGTGTGAATTTAATTATATTCCCTCTATTTCGGTCTCTCTCTCCCTCTCTCCCTTCCCGAGGGCCTGAGGCACTACAGTCACCACCACTACAGCCACCACCACCACTCCATCCACCACCACTACAGCCACCACCACTACAGCCACCACCACTCCAGCCACCACCACTACAGCCACCACCACTACAGCCACCACCACTCCAGCCACCACCACTCCAGCCACCACCACAGCCACCACCACTACAGCCACCACTACGGCCACCACCACTACGGCCACCACTCCAGCCACCACCACTACGGCCACCTCCACTCCAGCCACCACCACTCCAGCCACCACCACTACAGCCACCACCACTACAGCCACCACCACTCCAGCCACCACCACTCCAGCCACCACCACTCCAGCCACCACCACTCCAGCCACCACCACTCCAGCCACCACCACTCCAGCCACCACCACTCCAGCCACCACCACTACAGCCACCACCACTACAGCCACCACCACTCCAGCCACCACCACTACAGCCACCACCACCACTACAGCCACCACCACTACAGCCACCACCACTCCAACCACCACCACTCCAGCCACCACCACTCCAGCCACCACCACTACAGCCACCACCACTCCAGCCACCACCACTACAGCCACCACCACTCCAGCCACCACCACTACAGCCACCACCACTTCAACCACCACCACTCCAGCCACCACCACTAACCCACTTCATTTGCCTCTTTGTTTTCCTTCTGTCTTGGACAGTCTATTTTCTGTTACATAGGTCAATAGTGTGAGCGAGGGATGCTTTTGTCCCCCACCTCAGTGTAGCATTGTGTAGAGAGAGCGGGAGGGTTGAGAGAGAGAGAGAGAGAGAGAGAGAGAGAGAGAGAGGAGGGGAAGTGAATGTGGCAGGGCTTGCAGATGATAATGGATTACAAAGGGAAACCCAGCCATGAGATGCCCAGTGACACAGAACTGCCAAACAAGCTAGATACCTTTTATGCTCGCTTCAAGGAAAACAACACAGAGTCCTGCATGAAAGCCCCTATTGTTCTGGATGACTCTATGATGTTTCTCTCCATGGCCGATATGAGTAAAATGTTTAAACAGGTTAATACTCATAAGGCCGCCACAATCGCTCTTTGTCCCAGTCGGTAATCCAAACATGTTTCAAGCTGACCACCATTGTCCCTGTTCCCAAGAACTCATAAATGACTATTGCCCTGTAGCACTCACATCTGTACTTTATGAAGTGCTTTGAAAAGCTGATCATAACACACATCAAAACCATCATCCCAGACACCTTGGTCCAACTCAAAGTCGTATACCGCCCCAACAGATCCACAGATGATGGAATATCAGTTGCACTACACACTGTCCCATCTGGACAACAGGGGAAATAACTATGTGAGAATGTTGTTCACTGACTACAGCTCAGCGTTCAACATCATAGTGCCCTCCAAGCTCATCACCAAGCTCGGGATCCTGGGACTGAACCCCTCCCTCTGCAACTGGATCTTGTACTTCCTGACGAGCCAGCCTCCAGGTGGTGAGGGTAGGCAACAAACACCTCCACCATGCTGACCTGGGGGGGGCCTCAGGGTTGCATACTTAATCCCCTCATGTACTCCCTATCCACCCACATGGTGGGGGTAGGCAACAACACCTCCACCATGCTGACCCTGTACACAGGGGGCCCCTCAGGGCTGCATGCTTAGTCCCCTCATGTACTCCCCATTCACCCACAACTGCATGGCCAACACTATCATCAAGTTTGATGATGAAAAAGTACAAAGTACTATACTTTATGTTTTTTGTGTGTTCTCTGTTAAAATGTCTGCTCAGCCCACTCTTTATATGTAATGTATACAATAACTATGTATTTGTACTAATACTCTCCCATTCCATAGAATGCCCACCGCCCTCATATGTCATGTCTGCTAAAATGTTCTATCTTGTTCTTCAATGGCAGACGGAAAAGACAAGGTTAACTTTGAAGTAAAGACCAACAAAATCCAACTTATTACATGGAATGTGCACAGGCTCCAGGATGGCAAAAAAAAACAGCATAAGGTTATTGAACATTTAAAGAGACTGTCAGCAGATGTGGATTTCCTGCAAGAGCTACATTTAAAGAAGGATACATGTAACATTTAAAGAGCAGCTGGGTTCTAGAGGCAGATGCTGCCACCTACTGTAGTAACAGCAGAGGTGTAGGCATCCTGATGAATAAGAATGAACCCTTTTCCCTTATAGCCCAACACAAGGACCAAGAAAGACGTTTTCTAATGTTGAATGTTTACTTAAAAATTTTTTTTACCTTTATTTTGACTAGGCCTTAGATTGTGAAAAATACATATTGATTAACAAAAATGCATTCTGGGACAAAGTAGTGCCACTATTTACACAAATGACAACACACGTGTCACGCAGTTCAGTGCTTCCTAGTTCACTGTATCAAACAGTTATTTCAGTTATATTAGAACTAGGAAAATCTGGAGAATCCCCTGCAGATTACAAAGACATACATTTAATAAATTGCGAAAATAAAATAACAACAAAGCAACAGAATGGAAAAAGTCTTACCAGACTTGAAACTAGACATCATGCAGGGTTTATTAAAAATAGACATTAACAAACAAGAATGTTGTTTCAGTATAATACAATATATGCAAAAAAACAAGATGTATCAATAATGGCTGTTGATGCCACCTTCAATGGACTTTTCTTTTCAAAACGTTGGAAGTCTTCGACTTTCCACCTGAAATATTTCATAAAAACACTACAGAAATATCCCCAAGCAAAAACATACATAAATAATACATTCTCTGATGAAATTGCTTAATAAAGGGGCACAAGACAGGGATGTCTCCTCTCCCCCCTCCTGTTTGCCCTGGCAATTGAACTGTTTGCAGAAGGAATTAGACATAAAAGGTATCAGTGTTGGTAAACATGAATATAAACTTATTTGCAGGGGATCTCCTAATATACCTGACCAATATTGAAAACTCAATGCCCCCCTTGTTAACCATATTTTCAGAATACAATCCTTAAACACTTCTTGGTGACAGGGGAGCAGTATTGAGTAGCTTGGATGAATAAGGTGCCCAGAGTAAACTGCCTGCTACTCTGTCCCAGATGCTAATATATGCATATTATTAGTAGTAGTGGATAGACAACACTCTGAAGTTTCTAAAACTGTTTGAATGATGTCTGTGAGTATAACATAACTCATATGGCAGGTGAAAACCTGAGACAAATCCAAACCAGGAAGTGGGAAATGTGAGGTTTGTAGTTTCATTTAAGTGATTGCCTATCCAATATGCTGTGTCTATGGGGCCAGATTGCACTTCCCAAGGCTTCCAGCAGATGTCAACAGTCTTTAGAAAGTTGTTTGAGTCTTCTATTGTGGAAGGGTGTCGAATAAGAGCTGTTTCAACAAGTGGACTAGACTGAGGCCAATCAGTTATTTACTGCACGGTTACACAGGCGTGACGTTCCTTCTTTTTCCTCTGTAATGAATACACTATTGTCCGGTTGGAATATTATTGAAGATTTATTATAAAAAAAGAACCTAAGGATTGATTGTAAACATCGTTTGACATGTTTCTACAAACTGTAATGGAACTCTTTTCACTTTCCGTCTGGATTTTGCGCTCGCGCATTGTGCCTTTGGAAGAGTGAACTAAACGTGCAAACAAAACAGAGGTATTTGGACGTAATCGAACAAAATGAACATTTCTTGTGGAAGTGGGAGTGCTGGGAGTGCATTCCGGCGAAGATCAGCAAAGGTAAGTGAAGATATATAATGCTATTTAGGACTTTTGTTGACTCCACAATTTGGCGGGTAACTGTATGGCTTGCTTTTGTGGCTGAACGCTGTTCTCAGGTTATTGAATATTGTGCTTTTGCTGTAAAGCTTTTTTGAAATCTGACACAGCGGTTGCATTAAGAACAAGTTTATCGTTAACTCTATGTAAAACATGTATCTTTCATCAAAGTTTATGATGAGTATTTCTGTTATTTGATGTGGCTCTCTGCAATTTTTCCGGGTGTTTTGGAGGCATTTCTGAACATGGGGCCAATTTAAACTGAGGTTTTTGGATATAAATATGAACTTGATCGAACAAAACATACATGTATTGTGTAACATTGAGTCCTGGGAGTGTCATCTGGTGAAGATCATCAAAGGATAGTGATTCATTTGATCTATATTTATGGTTTTTGTGACACCTCTCTTTGGTTGGAAAATGGCTGAATGGTTGTTGTGACTAGTTGCTGCTTTAAGAACATACCCTGCTCTCCCCCTGCTCTCCCCCTGCTCTCCCCCTGCTCTCCCCTGTTCTCCCCCTGTTCTCCCCCTGCTCTCCCCCTGCATCCCCCTGCTCTCCCCCTGCTCTCCCCTGTTCTCCCCCTGCTCTCCCCCTGCTCTCCCCTGCTCTCCCCCTGCTCTCCCCCTGCTCTCCCCCTGCTCTCCCCTGTTCTCCCCTGCTCTCCCCCTGCTCTCCCCTGCTCTCCCCCTGCTCTCCCCCTGCTCTCCCCTGCTCTCCCCCTGCTCTCCCCCTGCTCTCCCCCTGCTCTCCCCTGCTCTCCCCTGCTCTCCCCCTGCTCTCCCCTGCTCTCCCCCTGCTCTCCCCTGTTCTCCTCCTGCTCTCCCCCTGCTCTCCCCCTGCTCTCCCCTGCTCTCCTCCTGCTCTCCCCTGTTCTCCCCCTGCTCTCCCCCTGCTCTCCCCCTGCTCTCCCCCTGTTCTCCCCTGTTCTCCCCCTGCTCTCCCCTGTTCTCCCCTGCTCTCCCCCTGCTCTCCCCCTGCTCTCCCTGTTCTCCCCCTGCTCTCCCCCTGCTCTCCCCTGCTCTCCCCTGCTCTCCCCCTGTTCTCCCCCTGCTCTCCCCCTGTTCTCCCCCTGCTCTCCTCCTGCTCTCCCCCTGTTCTCCCCTGTTCTCCCCTGTTCTCCCCCTGTTCTCCCCCTGCTCTCCTCCTGCTCTCCCCCTGCTCTCCCCTGTTCTCCCCCTGCTCTCCCCTGTTCTCCCCCTGTTCTCCCCCTGTTCTCCCCCTGCTCTCCCCCTGTTCTCCCCCTGCTCTCCCCCTGTTCTCCCCTGTTCTCCCCTGTTCTCCCCCTGCTCTCCCCCTGCTCTCCCCCTGTTCTCCCCCTGCTCTCCCCCTGCTCTCCCCCTGCTCTCCCCCTGTTCTCCCCTGTTCTCCCCCTGTTCTCCCCCTGCTCTCCCCCTGCTCTCCCCCTGCTCTCCCCTGCTCTCCCCCTGCTCTCCCCCTGTTCTCCCCCTGCTCTCCCCCTGCTCTCCCCCTGCTCTCCTCCTGTTCTCCCCCTGTTCTCCCCCTGTTCTCCCCCTGCTCTCCCCCTGCTCTCCCCCTGTTCTCCCCCTGCTCTCCCCCTGTTCTCCCCCTGTTCTCCCCCTGCTCTCCCCCTGCTCTCCTCCTGTTCTCCCCCTGTTCTCCCCCTGCTCTCCTCCTGCTCTCCCCCTGTTCTCCCCCTGCTCTCCTCCTGCTCTCCCCCTGTTCTCCCCCTGCTCTCCCCCTGCTCTCCTCCTGTTCTCCCCCTGTTCTCCCCTGTTCTCCCCTGTTCTCCCCCTGCTCTCCCCCTGTTCTCCCCCTGCTCTCCCCTGCTCTCCCCCTGTTCTCCCCCTGCTCTCCCCCTGTTCTCCCCCTGTTCTCCCCTGCTCTCCCCCTGCTCTCCCCCTGCTCTCCCCCTGTTCTCCCCTGTTCTCCCCCTGCTCTCCCCCTGCTCTCCCCCTGTTCTCCCCTGTTCTCCCCCTGCTCTCCCCCTGCTCTCCCCCTGTTCTCCTCCTGCTCTCCCCCTGCTCTCCTCCTGTTCTCCCCTGTTCTCCCCCTGCTCTCCCCTGTTCTCCCCCTGTTCTCCTCCTGCTCTCCCCCTGCTCTCCCCTGCTCTCCCCCTGGTCTCCCCCTGTTCTCCCCCTGCTCTCCCCCTGCTCTCCCCCTGCTCTCCCCTGTTCTCCCCTGTTCTCCCCCTGTTCTCCCCCTGTTCTCCTCCTGCTCTCCCCCTGTTCTCCCCCTGTTCTCCCCCTGCTCTCCTCCTGCTCTCCCCCTGTTCTCCCCCTGCTCTCCCCCTGTTCTCCCCCTGTTCTCCCCCTGCTCTCCTCCTGTTCTCCCCCTGTTCTCCCCTGCTCTCCCCTGTTCTCCCCCTGCTCTCCTCCTGTTCTCCCCCTGTTCTCCCCCTGCTCTCCCCTGCTCTCCCCCTGTTCTCCCCTGTTCTCCCCTGCTCTCCCCCTGTTCTCCCCTGCTCTCCCCCTGCTCTCCCCCTGTTCTCCCCTGTTCTCCCCTGTTCTCCCCTGCTCTCCCCCTGCTCTCCCCCTGTTCTCCCCTGTTCTCCCCCTGCTCTCCCCTGCTCTCCCCCTGTTCTCCCCTGCTCTCCCCCTGCTCTCCCCCTGTTCTCCCCTGTTCTCCCCTGTTCTCCCCCTGTTCTCCCCTGTTCTCCCCCTGTTCTCCCCTGTTCTCCCCCTGTTCTCCCCTGTTCTCCCCCTGTTCTCCCCTGCTCTCCCCCTGTTCTCCCCTGTTCTCCCCCTGTTCTCCCCTGTTCTCCCCCTGCTCTCCCCCTGTTCTCCCCCTGTTCTCCCCTGCTCTCCCCCTGCTCTCCCCCTGTTCTCCCCTGCTCTCCCCCTGCTCTCCCCCTGTTCTCCCCTGTTCTCCCCCTGCTCTCCCCTGCTCTCCCCCTGTTCTCCCCCTGCTCTCCCCCTGTTCTCCCCTGTTCTCCCCCTGTTCTCCCCTGTTCTCCCCCTGTTCTCCCCTGTTCTCCCCCTGTTCTCCCCTGCTCTCCCCCTGCTCTCCCCCTGCTCTCCCCCTGTTCTCCCCTGTTCTCCCCCTGTTCTCCCCTGCTCTCCCCTTGTTCTCCCCTGTTCTCCCCCTGTTCTCCCCTGTTCTCCCCTGCTCTCCCCCTGCTCTCCCCCTGCTCTCCCCCTGTTCTCCCCTGCTCTCCCCCTGTTCTCCCCCTGTTCTCCCCTGTTCTCCCCCTGTTCTCCCCTGCTCTCCCCCTGCTCTCCTCCTGCTCTCCCCTGCATCCTCCTGCTCTCCCCCTGTTCTCCCCCTGTTCTCCCCTGCTCTCCCCCTGTTCTCCCCTGTTCTCCCCTGTTCTCCCCCTGTTCTCCCCTGTTCTCCCCCTGTTCTCCCCCTGTTCTCCCCTGCTCTCCTCCTGCTCTCCCCTGTTCTCCCCCTGTTCTCCCCCTGTTCTCCCCCTGCTCTCCCCTGCTCTCCCCCTGATCTCCCCGTTGAAAGCGTTGTTGTTCTGAAGAGTTGCTGTTGAACCTGGCTCTGCTGAATTTCAATGATTTCATCGAGGTATTCATCATTGACATCTGTTGTCTCAACACTAAACGTGAACGGCTGTCTCACCCATGCTGGATATGACTCTCTTGTAGGGAAGTATCCGTCGAGAGACTTTGCAAGCTCATCTAAGTGCGTGGCAATTGCTTGCTTCAGTTCCGCGGGTCCAGAAATGTCTCCGATTCCAGATACATCTTCGATCTTACTTACACAGTCGTCCAGCAGGGGAAAGTTTGCGAAGTTATCGTCCTCTGTTCGTCGTTTCCATAACTTTTTTTTAAAAAGCCTTCAGGTTTTCCTCCGCTTCGATGATGTTGACTCCACTGCCCTGCATCTTTTGATTGAGATGATTGAGAGCTGCGAAGATATCAGCCATGTACGCTAAAATGAGATTGAACTCAGCATTTTTTTAAGAAATCTGCATGACAATGTTGGTGCTCTTGCAAAAACCGGGCTAATTCCACACGCAGGGCAAAAACACGATTCAGCACCTGTCCCCGGGATACCTGTCCCCGGGATACCTGTCCCCGGGATAACCACTGCTAGACTAGAATTGCTCAGGCCAGCCTCATGCCCTCACACTGTCTGAGGGAGACCTCTGGATCTGTTCCTGCAGCCTGTTTTACACATGGAGCACTGGTCTGGAATTAGTCACGCATTGCTGCAATGTGACGTTTCTCTTTCATAGAAACCCTAACAACTACAACATAAAATGACACGTGTTAGTAGTAGACGAGAGTAGAACAGTGTAGAGTAGACTAGACTAGACTAGACTAGAGTAGAGTAGAGTAGAGTAGAGTAGAGTAGAGTAGTGTAGTGTAGTGTAGTGTAGAGTAGTGTAATGTAGTGTAGTGTAGTGTAGAGTAGAGTAGTTAGAGTAAAGTAGTGTAGAGTAGACTAGAGTAGAGGAGTGTAGACTAGAGTAGTGTAGAGTAGTGTAAAGTAGAGTAGAGTAGAGTAGTGTAATGTAGTGTAGTGTAGAGTAGAGTAGTGTAGTGTAGAGTAGAGTAGAGTAGAGTAGAGTAGAGTAGAGTAGTGTAGAGTAGTGTTGTGTAGACTAGAGTAGTATGGTGTAGTGTAGACTAGAGTAGAGTAGTGTAGAGTAGTGTAGAGTAATGTAGAGTAGTGTAGTGTAGAGTAGAGTAGACTAGAGTAGAGTAGTGTTGTGTAGACTAGAGTAGTATGGTGTAGTGTAGACTAGAGTAGAGTAGTGTAGAGTAGAGTAGAGTAGTGTAGTGTAGAGTAGTGTAGAGTAGAGTAGTGTAGACTAGAGTAGAGTAGAGTAGAGTAGTGTGGTGTAGAGTAGAGTAGAGTAGAGTAGTGTAGAGTAGAGTAGTGTAGTGTAGACTAGAGTAGTGTGGTGTAGACTAGAGTAGTGTAGAGTAGACTAGAGTAGTGTAGTGTAGTGTAGAGTAGAGTAGACTAGAGTAGTATGGTGTAGTGTAGACTAGAGTAGAGTAGTGTAGTGTAGAGTAGACTAGAGTAGTGTGGTATAGTGTAGAGTAGAGTAGTGTGGTGTAGAGTAGAGTAGAGTAGAGTAGAGTAGAGTAGAGTAGAGTAGAGTAGAGTAGAGTAGAGTATAGTAGAGTAGAGTAGAGTAGTGTAGACTAGAGTAGAGTAGTGTAGAGTAGTGTGGTGTAGACTAGAGTAGTGTGGTGTAGACTAGAGTAGTGTGGTGTAGACTAGAGTAGAGTAGTGCAGAGTAGAGTAGAGTAGTGTAGAGTAGAGTAGTGTAGAGTAGAGTAGTGTAGAGTAGTGTAGAGTAGAGTAGAGTAGAGTAGAGTAGAGTAGTGTAGAGTAGTGTAGAGTAGTGTAGAGTAGAGTAATGTAGAGTAGTGTAAATTAGAGTAGAGTAGTGTAGAGTAGAGTAGAGTAGTGTAGACTAGAGTAGAGTAGTGTTGTGTAGACTAGAGTAGTATGGTGTAGTGTAGACTAGAGTAGAGTAGTGTAGAGTAGAGTAGAGTAGTGTAGTGTAGAGTAGTGTAGTGTAGAGTAATGTGGTGTAGAGTAGAGTAGAGTAGAGTAGTGTAGACTAGAGTAGAGTAGTGTAGAGTAGTGTAGAGTAGTGTAAATTAGAGTAGTGTAGTGTAGACTAGAGTAGAGTAGTGTAGAGTAGAGTAGAGTAGTGTAGTGTAGAGTAGTGTAGAGTAGAGTAGTGTAGACTAGAGTAGAGTAGTGTAGAGTAGTGTGGTGTAGAGTAGAGTAGAGTAGAGTAGTGTAGACTAGAGTAGAGTAGAGTAGTGTAGAGTAGAGTAATGTAGAGTAGTGTAAATTAGAGTAGTGTAGTGTAGACTAGAGTAGAGTAGTGTAGAGTAGAGTAGAGTAGTGTAGTGTAGAGTAGTGTAGAGTAGAGTAGTGTAGACTAGAGTAGAGTAGTGTAGAGTAGTGTGGTGTAGAGTAGAGTAGAGTAGAGTAGTGTAGACTAGAGTAGAGTAGTGTAGAGTAGTGTAGTGTAGACTAGAGTAGTGTGGTGTAGACTAGAGTAGTGTAGTGTAGAGTAGACTAGAGTAGTGTAGTCTAGTGTAGACTAGAGTAGTATGGTGTAGTGTAGACTAGAGTAGAGTAGAGTAGTGTAGAGTAGACTAGAGTAGTGTGGTATAGTGTAGAGTAGAGTAGTGTGGTGTAGAGTAGAGTAGAGTAGTGTAGACTAGAGTAGAGTAGTGTAGAGTAGTGTAGACTAGAGTAGTGTGGTGTAGACTAGAGTAGTGTGGTGTAGACTAGAGTAGAGTAGTGCAGAGTAGAGTAGAGTAGTGTAGAGTAGAGTAGTGTAGAGTAGAGTAGTGTAGAGTAGTGTAGAGTAGAGTAGAGTAGTGTAGAGTAGAGTAGTGTAGAGTAGTGTAGAGTAGTGTAGTGTAGAGTAGAGTAGTATGGTGTAGTGTAGACTAGAGTAGAGTAGTGTAGAGTAGAGTAGAGTAGTGTAGTGTAGAGTAGTGTAGAGTAGTGTAGACTAGAGTAGAGTAGTGTAGAGTAGTGTGGTGTAGAGTAGAGTAGAGTAGAGTAGTGTAGACTAGAGTAGAGTAGTGTAGAGTAGAGTAGTGTAGTGTAGACTAGAGTAGTGTGGTGTAGACTAGAGTAGTGTAGTGTAGAGTAGACTAGAGTAGAGTAGTGTTGTGTAGACTAGAGTAGTATGGTGTCGTGTAGACTAGAGTAGAGTAGAGTAGAGTAGAGTAGTGTAGAGTAGTGTAGACTAGAGTAGAGTAGTGTAGAGTAGAGTAGTGTAGACTAGAGTAGTGTGGTGTAGAGTAGACTAGAGTAGTGTAGAGTAGAGTAGAGTAGTGTAGACTAGAGTAGAGTAGTGTAGAGTAGAGTAGAGTAGTGTAGAGTAGAGTAGTGTAGAGTAGAGTAGTGTGGTGTAGAGTAGAGTAGAGTAGAGTAGTGTAGACTAGAGTAGAGTAGTGTAGAGTAGAGTATGGTGTCGTGTAGACTAGAGTAGAGTAGAGTAGAGTAGTGTAGAGTAGAGTAGTGTGGTGTAGAGTAGAGTAGAGTAGAGTAGTGTAGACTAGAGTAGAGTAGAGTAGTGTAGTGTAGACTAGAGTAGTGTGGTGTAGAGTAGAGTAGAGTAGTGTAGACTAGAGTAGAGTAGTGTAGAGTAGAGTAGTGTAGAGTAGAGTAGTGTGGTGTAGAGTAGAGTAGAGTAGTGTAGTGTAGACTAGAGTAGTGTGGTGTAGAGTAGAGTAGAGTAGTGTAGACTAGAGTAGAGTAGTGTAGAGTAGAGTAGAGTAGTGTAGAGTAGAGTAGTGTGGTGTAGAGTAGAGTAGAGTAGAGTAGAGTAGACTAGAGTAGAGTAGTGTAGAGTAGAGTATGGTGTCGTGTAGACTAGAGTAGAGTAGAGTAGAGTAGTGTAGTGTAGACTAGAGTAGTGTGGTGTAGAGTAGAGTAGAGTAGTGTAGACTAGAGTAGAGTAGTGTAGAGTAGAGTAGTGTAGTGTAGACTAGAGTAGTGTGGTGTAGACTAGAGTAGTGTAGTGTAGAGTAGACTAGAGTAGTATGGTGTAGTGTAGACTAGAGTAGAGTAGTGTAGTGTAGAGTAGACTAGAGTAGTGTGGTATAGTGTAGAGTATAGTAGTGTGGTGTAGAGTAGAGTAGAGTAGAGTAGAGTAGTGTAGACTAGAGTAGAGTAGTGTAGACTAGAGTAGTGTAGACTAGAGTAGTGTGGTGTAGACTAGAGTAGTGTGGTGTAGACTAGAGTAGAGTAGTGCAGAGTAGAGTAGAGTAGTGTAGAGTAGAGTAGTGTAGAGTAGTGTAGAGTAGTGTAGAGTAGAGTAGAGTAGTGTAGAGTAGTGTAGAGTAGTGTAGAGTAGAGTAGAGTAATGTAGAGTAGTGTAAATTAGAGTAGAGTAGTGTAGTGTAGAGTAGAGTAGAGTAGTGTGGACTAGAGTAGAGTAGTGTTGTGTAGACTAGAGTAGTATGGTGTCGTGTAGACTAGAGTAGAGTAGAGTAGAGTAGTGTAGAGTAGAGTAGTGTAGACTAGAGTAGAGTAGTGTAGAGTAGAGTAGTGTAGACTAGAGTAGTGTGGTGTAGAGTAGACTAGAGTAGTGTAGAGTAGAGTAGAGTAGAGTAGTGGAGACTAGAGTAGTGTAGAGTAGAGTAGTGTAGTGTAGACTAGAGTAGTGTGGTGTAGACTAGAGTAGTGTGGTGTAGACTACAGTAGAGTAGAGTAGAGTAGTGTAGACTAGAGTAGTATGGTGTAGTGTAGACTAGAGTAGAGTAGTGTAGAGTAGAGTAGAGTACACTAGAGTAGAGTAGAGTAGACTAGAGTAGAGTAGTGTTGTGTAGACTAGAGTAGTGTGGAATAGTGTAGACTAGAGTAGTGTGGTGTAGTGTAGACTAGAGCAGTGTAGTGTAGAGTAGACTTGAGTAGTGTAGTGTGGTGCAGAGTAGAGTAGTGTGGTGTAGAGTAGACTAGAGTAGTGTAGAGTAGAGTAGTGTAGTGTAGTGTAGAGTAGTGTAGTGTGTTGTAGACTAGAGTAGTGTGGTGTAGAGTAGAGTAGAGTAGTGTAGACTAGAGTAGAGTAGTGTAGAGTAGAGTAGTGTAGTGTAGACTAGAGTAGTGTGGTGTAGACTAGAGTAGTGTGGTGTAGACTAGAGTAGTGTAGTGTAGAGTAGACTAGAGTAGTATGGTGTAGTGTAGACTAGAGTAGAGTAGTGTAGTGTAGAGTAGACTAGAGTAGTGTGGTATAGTGTAGAGTAGAGTAGTGTGGAGTAGAGTAGAGTAGAGTAGAGTAGAGTATTGTAGACTAGAGTAGAGTAGTGTAGACTAGAGTAGTGTAGACTAGAGTAGTGTGGTGTAGACTAGAGTAGTGTGGTGTAGACTAGAGTAGAGTAGTGCAGAGTAGAGTAGAGTAGTGTAGAGTAGAGTAGTGTAGAGTAGTGTAGAGTAGTGTAGAGTAGAGTAGAGTAGTGTAGAGTAGTGTAGAGTAGTGTAGAGTAGAGTAGAGTAATGTAGAGTAGTGTAAATTAGAGTAGAGTAGTGTAGTGTAGAGTAGAGTAGAGTAGTGTGGACTAGAGTAGAGTAGTGTTGTGTAGACTAGAGTAGTATGGTGTCGTGTAGACTAGAGTAGAGTAGAGTAGAGTAGTGTAGAGTAGAGTAGTGTAGACTAGAGTAGAGTAGTGTAGAGTAGAGTAGTGTAGACTAGAGTAGTGTGGTGTAGAGTAGACTAGAGTAGTGTAGAGTAGAGTAGAGTAGAGTAGTGGAGACTAGAGTAGTGTAGAGTAGAGTAGTGTAGTGTAGACTAGAGTAGTGTGGTGTAGACTAGAGTAGTGTGGTGTAGACTACAGTAGAGTAGAGTAGAGTAGTGTAGACTAGAGTAGTATGGTGTAGTGTAGACTAGAGTAGAGTAGTGTAGAGTAGAGTAGAGTACACTAGAGTAGAGTAGAGTAGACTAGAGTAGAGTAGTGTTGTGTAGACTAGAGTAGTGTGGAATAGTGTAGACTAGAGTAGTGTGGTGTAGTGTAGACTAGAGCAGTGTAGTGTAGAGTAGACTTGAGTAGTGTAGTGTGGTGCAGAGTAGAGTAGTGTGGTGTAGAGTAGACTAGAGTAGTGTAGAGTAGAGTAGTGTAGTGTAGTGTAGAGTAGTGTAGTGTGTTGTAGACTAGAGTAGTGTGGTGTAGAGTAGAGTAGAGTAGTGTAGACTAGAGTAGAGTAGTGTAGAGTAGAGTAGTGTAGTGTAGACTAGAGTAGTGTGGTGTAGACTAGAGTAGTGTGGTGTAGACTAGAGTAGTGTAGTGTAGAGTAGACTAGAGTAGTATGGTGTAGTGTAGACTAGAGTAGAGTAGTGTAGTGTAGAGTAGACTAGAGTAGTGTGGTATAGTGTAGAGTAGAGTAGTGTGGTGTAGAGTAGAGTAGAGTAGAGTAGAGTATTGTAGACTAGAGTAGAGTAGTGTAGACTAGAGTAGTGTAGACTAGAGTAGTGTGGTGTAGACTAGAGTAGTGTGGTGTAGACTAGAGTAGAGTAGTGCAGAGTAGAGTAGAGTAGTGTAGAGTAGTGTAGAGTAGAGTAATGTAGAGTAGAGTAGTGTAGAGTAGAGTAGAGTAGTGTAGAGTAGTGTAGAGTAGTGTAGAGTAGAGTAATGTAGAGTAGTGTAAATTAGAGTAGAGTAGTGTAGTGTAGAGTAGAGTAGAGTAGTGTGGACTAGAGTAGAGTAGTGTTGTGTAGACTAGAGTAGTATGGTGTCGTGTAGACTAGAGTAGAGTAGAGTAGAGTAGTGTAGAGTAGAGTAGTGTAGACTAGAGTAGAGTAGTGTAGAGTAGAGTAGTGTAGACTAGAGTAGTGTGGTGTAGAGTCGACTAGAGTAGTGTAGAGTAGAGTAGAGTAGTGTAGACTAGAGTAGTGTAGAGTAGAGTAGTGTAGTGTAGACTAGAGTAGTGTGGTGTAGACTAGAGTAGTGTGGTGTAGACTACAGTAGAGTAGAGTAGTGTAGACTAGAGTAGTATGGTGTAGTGTAGACTAGAGTAGAGTAGTGTAGAGTAGAGTAGAGTACACTAGAGTAGAGTAGACTAGAGTAGAGTAGTGTTGTGTAGACTAGAGTAGTGTGGAATAGTGTAGACTAGAGTAGTGTGGTGTAGTGTAGACTAGAGCAGTGTAGTGTAGAGTAGACTTGAGTAGTGTAGTGTAGTGTAGACTAGAGTAGTGTGGTGTAGAGTAGACTAGAGTAGTGTAGAGTAGAGTAGAGTAGTGTAGTGTAGAGTAGTGTAGTGTGTTGTAGAGTAGACTAGAGTAGTGTGGTGTAGACTAGAGTAGTGTGGTGTAGAGTAGACTAGAGTAGTGTAGAGTAGACTAGAGTAGTGTAGAGTAGTGTAGAGTAGTGTAATGTCGTTAGGGTGGGGAGGCCAGAGACAGGCAGGCTATGCTGCTGTACATGTTTGAACAGATTCTTAACAACAACATGTTCCAAACAGAGAGAAAAAGAGAGGGCAGAGGGAGAACAGAGAGGGGGAGAGAGAGAAAGGGTATAAGGGTGGAGAGAGACAGAGAGGGGGAGAGAGAGAGACAGAGAGGGGGAGAGAGAGAGATTGAGAGGGGAGGAGAGAGAGAAATATGGTGGAAGGGAGGAGAGAGGGAGAGAGATTGTGAAGGTAGAGGGGTAGAGAGATGGGGAGCGAGAAATTGAGAAGCGAGGGGGAGAGAGAGAGACAGAGGGGAGGAGAGAGAGGGTCGAGAGGAGGAGAGAGGGAGTGAGATTGAGGGGGGAGAGAGATAGTGTAGAGAGGGGGAGAGAGAGGAGAAGAGAGTGAGTGAGATTGAGAGGGGAGAGAGATAGGGTAGAGGGGAGGAGAGAGAGGCTTTTAAAAAAGTAAGTGTTGAAACTGCTGTTGAAGACCTGGGGCTGTGTCTAAAAGCTGATGACTCAGCCAGCCAGTAAATCGGTCTTCAAACAAGAGACAGTCATCCCTCCCTCACTTCAACTTCCTTCTACTGCCCACCTCACCCTGTCATCTGAAACCATCAGGGTGGGGTCACTGGGGCTGGGCTGTATACCGGTATTGACGCAGGGACCAGTTTGGGCTTTCACTGTACCTTCTATACCGGTATTTGAATGTTTTATTTTTTATTTATTTCACCTTTATTTAACCAGGTAGGCAAGTTGAGAACAAGTTCTCATTTACAATTGCGACCTGGCCATGTTTGGTTTGTGATACGCCATGTGTAATGTCAATTTGAATAGTTTTACTTCGCTACTTAGGCCATCTCTCTCTGCTCTTTCTCTCCGTGCCACTTTCCACACAGATCTAGCCACGCCCCCTGTCACTCAAGGAGCGCATTTGACGTTCCTCAACCACGTGACAGTGTGTTCAGTCTGCATGGTCAATGCAGCACATACAACAATGTTGATGATAACGATTCTGTTTCCACTTTGCTTCTTAATATAAATCTACTAGCATTATATAATGACACTTATTAGCTTATGTTTCTAACATCAGCAAACAAGTAGTTTGTCTTTTCTTAGCTTGTTGCCCTAAATCTTGTGAGACGCTAATTGTTAACCGTTAATGCTAATAGCTAGCTAGCTAATACATGTACTGAGTCAGAGCAAACGTAGCTAGCTAATACAGCCTGATAATACCAGTGATGGTGTAGACCTAAATCAGCATGTTTGTGCAACAGTATCTTCTTAACCAAAGAGGAATATGCAAAGCAAGAATACGTTAGCTACATGATGTAACTAAGAGAAAATATGCAATGAAGCCAAAACTTTAAAGGTCCCCTAGGAAACACTTATCAACACTTTAGTTCCTACCATGTCACAATAACTCCTCACTGGCATTTTAATTTGTTGTCATCGCAAACACTGTATTCAAAGTGCCCACTATTATATTCTACCTATAGAATTAGAATAGTCATTCTATTTCCATGATACCAACAGTTTTGCTCTAAATCACAAGTCATATCGCAATTGCAACATTTGGTTAAAAATACATTTTTTATTTCACCTAGGCAAGTCAGTTAAGAACAAATTCTAATTTACAATGACGGAACAACAGGTTAACGACAGATTTTAACCTGGTTAACTCCGAAATGGAGTCATTTTCTATTAAACATATCTTTACTTTTACTCAAGTCTGACAATTCGATACTTTTTCTACCACTGTAATTGAGTGCAGGAAATGCAGAAATTATCAAAAAAAAGTGCTGAAATTTGTTTTGGTTGAATTGAACAGTATAAAACAATCGGAATGGAGAAAGACTCATTGAAATCACTCACTACTCATAAAGCACCCTGGGATCACTACTCACTACTCGTAAAACACACTGGGATCACTCACTACTCATTAAGCACTCCGGGATCACTCACTACTCATAGAGCACCCTGGGATCACTACTCACTACTCATAGAGCACCCTGGGATCACTACTCACTACTCATAAAGCACCCTGGGATCACTACTCATAGAGCACCCTGGGATCACTACTCATGAAGCACCCTGGGATCACTACTCACTACTCATAAAGCACCCTGGGATCACTATTCACTACACATAAAGCACCCTAGGATCACTACTCACTACTCATAAAGCACCTCAGTGACCCTAACTAACCCTGCATGGCTGCTTCCTCAGTGACCCTAACTAACCCTAAACGGCTGCTTCCTCAGTGACCCTAACTAACCCTGCATGGCTGCTCTCTCTTTCTCTCTCTCTCTCTCTCCAATTACATTTGTGTGCTAAAGAAACACAGCTAACCAAACAAGTCACTTCCTGGTGCACACTTGGATAAAAGGGTATCTACACTAGAGGTCTTCTCGGATCCCAAAATTGAGATCCAAAACTAATTGGATCCCGACCAGATCCAGTCATTTTTTTTGGGGGGGGTCAATATCCGATCAGATTCAGATTCGAGGTGTCCCAGATCCGACCCAGAACATGTCTGAGTTGAGAGAGAGAATCGGATCCAAAATTGCGGTCAGGTCTGTATCTGACCCAAATGGATCCGAAAGATTGCTGATTTGGATTTGAAATGTGCATTTTCTGTTGTATCTAACATGAGTGATTTGTGGTCTTAGTATTTTCATAATGACATCCATATAGTTAGATAGAGAACATTATTAAGTCTTCAGAAATGTTTTCATTATATTCTGTAGGATGATAATCGAGTGCCAGACAGAGAACAGTGAATAGTTCCGTCTATGACAACACTATAATAGGATGATAATCGAGTGCCAGACAGAGAACAGTGAATAGTTCCGTCTATGACAACACTATAATAGGATGATAATCGAGTGCCAGGCAGAGAACAGTGAATAGTTCCGTCTATGACAACACTATAATTAGACGTTTAATATTTTGAGGATTTTGGAGATCTGTTCATTGTGTTTCTCTTTAAGCATATTTTGTTAGATTTAGAGATTAGAATTTTTATGTGGTGATTTCAGGATGGTAAATAGTCATCGAGTGCTCTCTGTTAGACAGTGTTAAACGTATGTCGGTAAGTCTATTTTCTATTACTCATTATAACTACATTTTTGTTCTAAATTAAATGTTGATATATCCTTTAGGTCAAAAGAAATTAGCCTATACATCTTGAGATTGGTTTTGGATGTGGATTGACAGACAAGTCATCCACACAACGGTTGTGTAGGCCTACCGTCCAGATTGTTAATTAAAGATTCCTAATTGAAGAGAGAAATTGTCCTGATATTGTTTATACCTATCCATGCCTTACACAATCAATATTTCGTCAGCCTTTCGGCATTAGGCTACGATATTTCTGCAGATAAACCTACGGCTATCAGACTACCGCACACGCAGACACACACAACGTGAGCAGATTAACTTTGGTCAAAAATGTTCATTAAAGACGATCAGAAAGAATGTTTCGGTAACTCTGCAGTATAACTTATTTATTTTTGAACGAAAGCCATGAAACTGGCGTATGAATGAGTCACTTGGCCCGAGTCATTCAACATTAGTTAATAAACTGTTATTATTAAAATATATAAAATACACAAATAAAATAGCAAAATAGGCTAACTAAATAGTCCAAGTCTAAACAAATATAAACTAAATACCTTAAATAAAATAGTACATTGAATGAATAAATATAAATACTAAATAAAACAATGACATGAAATAGTTCAGATCTTGAACCTTTTCCCCATCCGTACCCCACGAGCATAAATGAGGTCCATGGAGACGTTTTGACTGGTAGTTGTTTCACCCTGCACACTCTTTCATTTACTTTCTTCTTCATAGCCGGTTAGAACGATTCAATGTTCCAGAAACTCACTTTAAAATAGCCTGTCATTCTTTTCTACTATGTCGTCCTCCTCTCGCGCAACAAGTAGGCCTATAGCCCATTCCACCCGTCACGTCCGCAGTGACGGTTTTCATAAAGCAAATATACTGTTTTGTCATAAAATTATATTGACACATTTGTTTGACGAAAGGGGTCCCCCTGACAATCATTTTCGTGTATAAAATGTCAATGTGAGCAATTTGCGTGTAAATTAAGGAACTAAACTCTTCAAACACAATTTCGTATCCGGTCGGTATTTCACACATTGTCACATAGATCCGAGGCCCGTTGCCACCGACAGTGATACGGTCTGGGAGGGTTAACTACAACATCCGGGTCAGATCTCAGGTAGGTTAGGGTAGATCCGTGAAGATCTCTAATATACCCCAAAATGATCATTTTATTTTTCCCAGACCTCAAAAAAGTGGCCTTCTGATGTGGTTTAATTAAGCATTGTTGTCTACTTAGAACACCCAATGTTGTTGTGTTGAGAAAGAAAGCGTGATTTTGAGAGCAGAACCCTGAAAAAAACGGGAAAACAGAAACTATTGAAAAAGAAAACGGAGAAAAAGGAATTTGGGAATAACTATTCTGCTCCACAAACACACACACTAGTGGCGCGCGGGTTGACTCATAACCATGGTTATATCCGCGGGGTAGATGAGTTTAGAGTCATTCAATATTGTTTGGCTGAAGGATGGGTTAAATCCGGGGGCGGCAGGGAAGCCTGGTGGTTAGAGTGTTGGACTAGTAACCAAAAGGTTGCAAGTTCAAATCCCCGAGCCTACAAGGTACAAATCTGTCGTTCTGCCCCTGAACAGGCAGTTAACCCACTGTTCCTAGGCCATCATTGAAAATAAGAATTTGTTCTTAACTGACTTGTCTAGTTAAATGAAGGTAAAAAAATAAAGAGAAAGAATAAATAAAATAAAAAAACATAGATGTAAAATGATTGTGCAATTTCTATAGGCTACATTGAGGTTTTTGTTTAATTATATCCGTGTTTCTGGTATTACAGCATACGCCTAAACGTTAGGCTGTACGCCTGCCAAATGGTCAACACATCCAATCAGACCAAAAATGATTTTGGGAACGGACAGAAAAAGTGAACATCAATCCACCGAGGCAAAAAAAATGACATTAGCGGAGTTTCATTCAATAAGACAAAAAACTGCAAAGGAAGAGTTGAAAATAAGTAGAATGGAGGGACAGAGAGGTAATGTTTGGTGAAAAGGTAAGAAAGGACGATGTCAGCTATGTTATATGTTTGATTGTGAGGCTCTATACAAATTCGACAGTCACAAGACGGGACTTCAAATAGGCCTATATGGGATGTCAAGGGATCTGTAGCAGGCTGTTTAGGTGGGTTAAATGGAAACTTAAATCTGGACATTGACTAACCAGAATAACCTACTGTTGTTTTTTGTGAACTCTGATAATACCTGTCCCGTGCAAATCGACATCCATGTGTTTTGAGAGAAATGTCTTGAGTTTGACAGGTGTTGCTCGCTGTTTGTGCAAGATAACTATAACTGATTCGATAAATTGAACGAAGTTCTGCTCATAGCCTATATATTGAGGGTCTACATGTTCACCGTGAATGCTTTTTTTAATTCGTTTTTTTTTTTTTTTTTGCGAATGAATTGAACATCGCCAAATGCATAATTTAAAAAAAATATTGCGCAAATTTAATGCAACCCTCGCTGTTAACAGATGGCAAAGCAACAGCACACAACTGACGTTAGCGTTTGTTTACAAGTTCGCTTTCTCACCCATGGCCTTAAAATGCATCTCAAGTGCAAGTTAATTGTTTAGCTGACACCTGAGGGCTGAGGGACATTTAGGACGTACTGCGGATCGCCAAAACATGCCCTAATGATTATGATCACACTTCTTCAATTCAGATATTATGGCGACACTATACCAAAAGATGCTTTGGTATGGTTTAGAAACTTCTGAACCAAGCTCGAGTTATCAGCGTAGCCTGTTATCTTCAGGACAGGCTGAAATATCTTCATACCTAGAAAAACAACTCCAGGCTTCCGTCATAATTGTCAATTTATACACATACAAATATATATATATATATATATATAAGGACGTACAGGGGGCAGTTTGGAAGAAAAAAAACTTTACCCGTCCGAATCGTCCTCTGGAATAACGGACATTCTGAGGTAATAAGTGCATAACCAAAGTTCTCCAGTAATACTAGTCCCGTGCGAACAGGGCTATAGCCTTTATTAATTAATAATAACTCCCGCAGAATGAAGTATTTATTGCAGTAAAATTATACACTAAATGTAGGCTAAATTTGGACATGGGAACAGGAATGGAGAAATATGATTGATTTGTTTTACGTATCTTGGAGAGAATGCAATTGGGCAGTTAGATACGATCTGTAGAGGTACCGTCTTCATCGTAAAAACATAATGAAAGCAGATAGTACTTCAACCACATAAAATATGCATCGAACCTGAACTGAAATGTTATCAGAAACACATTTATGACATCATTCTGTTGAGCAATGGTTTGTTTCGTCTTCGAGGGCAACATATAGTGACAGAAGAGAAGCTGCATGGATCTAATTATATTTCTGTTGACTAACAAATAGCCTACCAAAATGTGGAAAAGTAAAAACGAGGCAAAACAAAATGAGGCAAAACAAAATCCTGGGCCCCATGTCGAAAAAAATCGTTATGTATTCTGTATCAGGCTGCATCACATCTGGCCGTGATAGGGAGTCCCATAGGGCGGCGCACAATTGGCCCAGCGTCATCCGGGTTTGTCCGGGATAGGCCGTCATTCTAAATAATAATTCATTCTTAACTGACATGCCTAGTTAAATAGAAATTAAATAAATAACAAACAAAAATGTAACTGTAGCCTATAGTGCATTTGCGGGTTAGGGTTGGGTGCGGTTCTCAGATTTTCACTATATCACATAAAAGTCAGCCGGTTATTAGCAATTGCCGGTGAACAAACAGCAGAACAAACCTTGACATGAACATCATGGAGATACACCAGTCATCAGGAGTGAAAACGTTTTTGTTCTATAAAGTTGGTACACCAAGCACAACAGTAGATACAACACTCAGAGAACAGCACAACACTGAGAGAAAGACAGAGGCACACAAGAGAGAGAGAGAGAGAGAGAGAGAGAGAGAGAGAGAGAGAGAGAGAAAGGGAGAGAGAGTGAAAGAGAGAGAGTGAGAGAGAGAGAGAATTGAAAAAGAGAGAGATAGAGAATTGAAAAAGAGAGAGATAGAGAATTGAAAAAGAGAGAGATAGAGAATTGAAAAAGAGAGAGATAGAGAATTGAAAAAGAGAGAGAGAGAATTGAAAAAGAGAGAGAGAGAGAGAGGTAGAGAGAGAGAGAGAGAGTATTGAATTAAGGTTAAGTTACCAGTATGTCCATCATGGCTTGACAGCTCTTGGCAGCCTATTGGTCTTCTAATCCTCAGCGATGTTAACAGCCTCGGAACATGCATGTCATCCCCTCTTGGCCACGGACCTCTCCTTCACACACACACACACACACACAGACACACACACACACACACACACACACACACACACGCACACACACGCACACACACGCACACACACACACGTAAACAGAGGAAGAGAGAGAAAAAGGAGGGTTAAGGGGTTAGAGAGTTAGGGGGTTAGAGGGTTAGGGGTTTAGAGGGTTAGGTTAGAGGGTTAGGGTTAGAGGGTTGGGTTAGAGGGTTGGGTTAGAGGGTTAGAGGGTTGGGTTAGAGGGTTGGGTTAGAGGGTTGGGTTAGAGGGTTAGGGGGGTAGAGGGTTAGGGGGTTAGAGGGTTAGGAGGTTAGAGGGTTAGGGGATTGGGTTAGAGGGTTAGGGGGTTAGGGGGTTAGAGGGTTGGGTTAGAGAGTTAGGGGATTGGGTTAGAGGGGAGGGTTAAGGGGTTGGGTTAGAGGGTCAGGGGGTTGGGTTAGAGGGTTGGGTTAAAGGGTTAGGGGGTTGGGTTAGAGGGTTGGGTTAGAGGGTTGGAGGGTTAGGTTAGAGGGTTAGGGGGTTGGGTTAGAGGGTTGGGTTAGAGGGTTAGGGGGTTGGGTTAGAGGGTTAGGGGGTTGGGGGGTTAGAGGTTTGGGTTAGAGGGGTGGAGGGTTGGGTTAGAGGGTTGGAGTAATTGAGTAAGACCTTTAAACAGGTCAACATTCACAAGGCTGCGGGGAGGATGTGTACTGCGACACTGGCAAGTGTCTTCACTGACATTTTTAACCTGTCCCTGTCTGAGTCTGTAATACCAACATAGTCCCTGTGCCCAATAACTCTAAGGTAACCTGCTTAAATGACTACTGACCTGTAGCACTCACATCTGTAGCCATGAAGTGCTTTGAAAGGCTGGCCATGGCTCACATCAACACCATAATCCCAGAAACCCTAGACCCACTCCAATTTGCATACCGCACCAACAGATCCACAGTTGACGTAATCTCACTCCACACTGCCCTTTCCCACCTGGACAAAGGGAACACCTATGTGAGAATGCTGTTCATTGACTACAGCTCAGCGTTCAACACCATAGTGCCCTGAAAGCTCATCACTAAGCTAAGGACCCTGGGACTAAACACCTTCCTCTGTAACTGGATCCTGGACTTCCTGATGGGCCGCCCTCAGGTGGTAAGGGTAGGTAGCAACACATCCACCATGCTGATCCTCAACACGGGGGCCCCTCAGGGGTGCGTGCTCAGTCCCCTCCTGTACTCCCTGTTCATGACTACGTGGCCAAGCACCACTCCAACACCATCATTAAATTTTCCGACAACAGTGATAGGCCTGATTACTGACAACGATGAGTCAGCCTATAAGGAGGTCAGAGACCTGGCAGTGAGGTGCCAGGACAACAACCTCTCCCTCAACGTGATCAAGACAAAAGAGATGATTGTGGACTACAGAAAAAGGAGGACCGACCATGCCCCCTGTCTCATCGACGGGGCTGTAGTAGAGCAGGTTGAGAGCTTCAAGTTCCTTGGTGTCCATTAGGAAAATGTGGAGCCGGACATATGACCGGTAGCATTTTAAGTTAATTAACGACCTTTAAAAAAACAAAACATTTACCAGACCTATATACATAGAGTGCATAACCTGATTAGGGTCGTCCACCCACGTTGCTCAGAATGACAGAAAATCACATTTAGATATGAGGTAATTCATCTGAACATAACATGTAACTCGAGGATGCAAACGGCGTGCTGTCCGGTCCTTCTTACCGAATTCTTATGCGCACTTTGACGATGTTAGATTGAAATAGGCTATTTAAATGTGGCAGTCAATCTACTATCCCCCATAGTACAAACGTTGACCTATTCTATTGGTAGGCAAGTCGTTATGTACGAGAAAGAAATGGCCTATCCCAAACAGACTCTGGTACAGTTGTGGGAAGATAGACCCCCCAGTCATACAACCAGAAGCCTAGGCAACAGAAAAAACAACAACTTTAAAAGCAATCAGGCTGATGCAACAGATCAGAACGTCTAGATTTAAAATGTCGATAAACTATTATTTCTTCACATCTGAAGTATAGCAATGCACACAAGGCAGTAGGCTACACATGGACGCTCGTTCCATAATACAATTATCGAGAAACTACTGTTGTAAAAAGCGCACTCAAATACAATACAATACAATTCATGTGACAGACAAGAGGCGAAAACATGGCTGGGCCAGGCCGGGCAGAGACCGTTACACCCAAACTGGATAACAAATTAACTAAATAACTTGTATTTGTTGTTTGTATTGTCTCCGGACTAATCAGAAATGTAAAAAAAGCCTCCTTTTTAGCGCGAGTGAAGGGAGTTGGGAACAACTTAATGTATGTGTTTTAGAAGTCGTTTTCACGCACAATATGTATATGTCCGAAGTCAGACTCAAGTATGCTTCCTACAAAAAAAATAACATGGTCGCTGTGGTAGAACGTTTATTTAGATGTTCTACATTTATCAGAATGCCATCAGGTAACCCGTGGAAACAGTTACTAGGTAACTCATTACTCACGTCGTCGTCCATGGAAACAGGATTATAGGGGAAATCGTTCTTCCTGCAAAGCATGAAAACGTTTTAATCAAACGATTGTATTAATCGGACTATTTAAACCACAATAATCGCATTACTGTGTACATGTAATCGTACTCAAGGTGAACTACCCACTATGATATTAAGCTATGCATGATGATTTCAGGTTCCTGTTTGAATGCCTCCAGTAGAGTTTCCTTATTCCAAGTGAGCTATTCATGTAAATACCGCCATACAGTTTAATATACAGGCCTAAAGAGTTCGTATGTGGCTGTTTTCATATGGCAAAAAAAGTGTGCACTTTTGGACTTAATGAAAACACTTTCATGACTTCCTATTCTTCCTTGCGCAATAAACTGTTTGCGCACATTCCAATTCAGTCCAGGTGTCCGTCCGGCCGATGCGCTGACCATGATGAATCCACCAAAGCCTCCTTTGAGTGGGAGTGTTTGATCCGATCTGATGATATGTTGTTTATGCCACGAGGTTGGACTGTCGGACTGAACACTTCATCCATTATCCGTATCTTGTGACAGTATAATTTTTCAAATTGTATCAATTGTAATTGTCTGCTGCTGTAGAATCTCTCTCTCTCTCTGACTAGGTGATAGACACGCGTACTTGCACGGCCTATTTGACAATAAGAACGGCTTGTTTGTCAAGGGAAATTTGTTGTGTTTTTTGGGGGTCACATTTTTCCTTTGTTATGTGTTAATTTATTCAATATGATTGTACAAATGTTCACTTAATATGTCGGGCAGTGGTGTAGTGGAGGTAATACCCACTTTGTTTAGTATACTGACTTGTTAATCCCCACCGATGCATAACACAGTAGTGTAGTGGAGGAATACGCCGTATCAATTATGTAGTGCATATAGAGAAATTATGTACAAAGTAGCCTACAAAACACAAATCACGTGAAATATTTGTCAATATGGGTTTGAAAAGTGCGAGTATGAAACCATAGCAAAGGCCCTATATTATTCAGCACCACTGTAGGTAATGCAGCTCGGCCGGGGCTGGCTGTGCCCGAGAAAGTAGGAACAAATCATTTATCACCGGACAGCTCCGCACTCCGCTCAGTTCCCTGACATCTGATATTCGCAAAGACAATATTATATTTATACACGTCTCATGAATTCCACAGTTTAGCCTAAAAAAAAAGTGTTTTATTGTCACATACACCGGATAGGTGCTGTGAAATAGGTTGCTTTACCAGGTCAGCCTTGGTAGTGCAGCACGTACGCGGTTAATTAGGGTTAAAAGTGCTTTGATCAAGGACCCTTCGACGGAGTTTTCACCTCGACGGCTCGGGTATTCAAACCAGTGACCTTTCGGTTATTGACCCACAGTTCTAATCGCTCGGCTACCTACCGCCCAGAAGAGCTTTGGGGACAGGTTATGAGTGGCTATGAGGGACAGGCGATCATCATTCCCCCTGTAGACGACATGGCCTAGGCCTACATAAATCATGTAGCAAAGACTACAGCCTTGGAAAGTTATACATGAATAGTACTATTAGGGTAGAAATACGGTAGGTGGACACCATGGTGTGTGGAATATAACTCAGGCACAATGCAGAGAATGAATCAGCAGCGACTAGTGTCCAAGCCTTCAGCTGCTGTGGAGGGTAGCAACTCCTCGAGTATCCCGTTCACATGTTAACGCACCACAACAGAAATCGGTTCCATTTTAACCCTCTGTGTATATCTGGTCCCTTAGCCTAACATATCGGCCATAAGGACTTGGTCCATTATTACATTCTGTACATGATAGCGGATTTAGTTATCATTGTCATTCAGAGTAGCCTAACTCTGTTTCAAACAGGGTGCCTTTCATTCGGGGGAGGGGACGATGATGACTAAAGACGCAACAACTAGCATAGGATGCTAATATGACTAGGATTATGCCTTTAGCTTCTGGACAATGAAAGAAAGTTGAAAACCAATAGAACATGAAGGAAATAGGCTACTGGTTTCAATGGCATGTGGAAGTCTTTATAAAATAATTGCCTCCTCGTTTCTAAGGTCGGATTTTACTTTGAAGCAAGTGTGACCGGTGTGAAATGGCTAGCTAGTTTGCGGGGTGTGGGCGCTAATAGCGTTTCAATCAGTGACGTCACTTGCTCCGAGACTTGAAGTAGTTGTTTCCCTTTGCTTAGCAAAGCATTCAGGTTTAAAGAAATTAAGTATTTGTTTTCAAAAGGCAAAACTGTCTCCAGCTCGTTGCAAAGTGACGTGTGACACACTGAAAAACTGCCTACCGTTCCCTATGTGCAGTTGAATGGCGAATGGGAAGCAAACTTCAATTACCAGTTGAGAAATAAAAATAGTAGCCCTTTTTTTAAATCGTGGCCATCAAAACAGTTTTTAACAGGAGCAACGAATGAGCTGTTTGAGAAGCTGTAGCAGCAACTCTCGTACGAAGTCTGACAGTTTTCTGCTCATAGGCTCCTTATATGTCAGCTGAGCGCGTGTGATAAACATGATGACTAACAAAAATAAACATGTGTCAATATAATTCCACTGAATTATGCAAATTATCCTATAGATTGATAATCATAACGGTCATTAGGTATTTCCATCAATGAATATGTAAAAAGCATTATCTTCATAAGTGGGATTTGTTTTTCTTATCACATTCAACTTGTCAGCTATAGTTTTCATTGAAAAAAAAATATTCTAAGCTAGAGTCCTACATCGGGTCGCTTGACCCATCAAAAAATATCAGCTGGCGGGTTGAATGAAAAAATATATATATTTATAAAAATATATAAAATAAGCGATATATCAATATTCTAACCCGCGGGTCGATTCGCAGTCGGAAATGTTTTAAAATCAAGGTAATATTTTTTTTTTTTTTACAAACACAGAAGCTTGTTGTGTTGAATTGTGTTGCAAATAACATTAGGCCCCGACCACCATTTTGATACGAAAATGTGATTTAATCAAAGGCAAATGTTTACTTTTTTTAAAATTGGGGCTATGGCAGTCTATTATAAATCAGTCTGACAGTACTTTTGACAGTATTTCAATCTTAATTGATTATGTTACTTTTCTCCCGGTCTGATTTAGTGCCTGGTTTTGTCTGTTCTAATGAGTGTTGTGGGGCTTGTGGGTAATTCAGAGGGAAACTCGTCTCCTGAGAATCTTTATCATTCAGTATTGGGGGGGTCTTAATATTTTATAGTTCACACAGTTCAAAAGATAGAGGCACATTTGTAGGAAGAAAACAGAATCTGCTTTGTTTAATACAACCGTATCTAGAGGCTACCTGAGGTTACTGACGTAATCCTGGTTATTTGAATCAACCCCATATATATATATTAAAAAAAAAAAAAAATTGTCGTTGAGATTTTCTCCCCTGACTTCATTTTCAAAATCAGGTGACCCCTCATGGGGTCGCACTGGGAAACAGTGCATTCGGCTACGAGGTGTCGCCTGAATAGCTGATCACAGACTCCGTTTTCCACTTAAAATTAACTAGGCAACTTTTCAGTTCGCTAGTCAGATAATAAAAAAATAAAAAAAATACCTTATAATAATAATAATAATATATCCCATTTAGCAGACGCTTTTGTCCAAAGCGACTTACAAGTCGGCTGGGGCCACTACTTTTACATATGGGTGGCCCCAGTGGGAATCGAACCCACGACGCTTGGCGTTGCAAGCGCCATGCTCTACCGACTGAGCCACACAGGACCTTCCTTCCGCTAGAATGAACAATATGCATCTTCTAGCGATATATTGATAGGAGGACAGGCGTTTGTCAGTCACAAAGTGAGCGATGACAGGGGGAAACACTGATGGTTTGACAGTCTGCTGTCTGTCCTGCCTCTCGGTTCCCTGGGTGTGTGTAGTGTGCGCGTGTTGTGTTTGTGTGTGTGTTGTGGTTGCAGTTGAATTTCTTTACACGGAGGGAGAGAGCATGAATTTCATACATCTCATAAATGTGAGTGAATTTATACGTCCCATATAAATGTGGTAACGATCAAAAGTCAAAATCCACTTGGCTTATTGTTTTCTGGCATATTCTGTTTTTTTTTCTTTTGTGTGCATTAACGATGTCGGACCTTGCTCGGGTCCAGTAAAACATGTGGCGGGCCAGAGGATCCAGTATAACATGCGTTGGGCCAGAGGATCCGGTATTAACATGTGACGGGACAGAGGATCCAGTATAACATGTATCAGGCCAGAGGATCCAGTATAACATGTATCAGGCCAGAGGATCCAGCATTAACATGTGTCAGGCCAGAGGATCCAGTATAACATGTGTCGGGCCAGAGGATCCAGGATATAACATGCGTTGGGCCAGAGGATCCAGTATAACATGTGTCAGGCCAGAGGATCCAAAATTAACATGTGTCAGGCCAGAGGATCCAGTATAACATGCGTTGGGCCAGAGGATACGGTATTAACATGTGTCGGGCCAGTAGATCCAATATAACATGTGTCGGGCCAGAGGATCCAGGATATAACATGCGTCGGGCCAGAGGATCCAGCATTAACATGTGTCGGGCCAGTAGATCCAATATAACATGTGTCGTACCAGTGGATCCAATGTAACGTGTGTTAGGCCAGAGGACCCTGTATAACATGTGTCGGACCAGTGGATCCAATATAACATGTGACGGGCCAGAGGATCCAGTATAACATGTACCAGGCCAGTGGATCCTGTGGATCTTGTATGGTATTTTCAAAGACATATGTCTACTGATTCAATCAAAGTGTTGACAATGGACTAGTCAACTGCTGCTTTGTTTGTGTAGCAAAGCCCATGTTAAACACCTGCTTCCATCTTCAATCATACCTGTATTACAGATAGCTGAGAAAATGCCACTTTAAAAGGAAACTTGAAGCCTGTGGAAGTCAGCAGACTCTTATAGGATTATTTTAAAGGCCCCGGTTCAGTCAGAATTATTGATATCATCTTGTACAACAGCTGACTACTAAATGTTAATAGGTTGTTATTTCCTGATAGTCGCTGGCCCGGCCCGGGTGAGCCTGGCTAGCTACTTCATGTACCTATGGAGAACACTGGCTATGGGAGCACTGAGGCAGACATAGCCTAGGCTACCAGCCACGCAGCGAGAGAGTGGACCAGGGAAGTTTTTTTTAAATTTTAACCTTTTTATTTAACTAGGCAAGTTAATTAAGAACAAATTCTTATTTACAATGACGGCCTAGGAACAGAGTGGGTTAACTGCCTTGTTCAGGGGCAGAATGACAGATATTTACCTCATCAGCTCGGGGATTCGATCTAGCAACCTTTTCAGTTATTGGCCCAACGCTCTGACCACTAGGCTACCAGCCACCTCTACACTCTAACCACTAGGCTACCTGCCGCCCCTACACTCTAACCACTAGGCTGGGTGCTGGGGTATTGAAGCTGGGTTATTGAAGCTGGGTGCTGGGGTATTGAAGTTGGGTGCTGGGTTATTGAAGCTGGGTTATTGAAGCTGGGTGCTGCGGTATTGAAGCTGGGTGCTGGGGTATTGAAGCTGGGTGCTGGGGTATTGAAGCAAGGTGCTTGGGTTATTGAAGCTGGGTGCTGGGTTATTGAAGCTGGGTGCTGGGGTATTGAAGCTGGGTGCTGGGGTATTGAAGCTGGGTACTGGGGTATTGAAGCTGGGTGCTGGGGTATTGAAGCTGGGTTATTGAAGCTGGGTGCTGGGTTATTGAAACTGGGTGCTTGGGTTATTGAAGCTGGGTTATTGAAGCTGGGTGCTGGGGTATTGAAGCTGGGTGCTGGGTTATTAAAGCTGGGTGCTGGGTTATTGAAGCTGGGTGCTGGGCATTGAAGCTGGGTGCTGGGTTGTTGAAGCTGGGTGCTGGTTATTGAAGCTGGGTACTGGGTTATTGAAGCTGGGTGCTGGGTTATTGAAGCTGGGTACTGGGTTATTGAAGCTGCGTGCTGGGGTATTGAAGCTGGGTGCTGGGGTATTGAAGCTGGGTGCTGGGGTATTGAAGCTGGGTACTGGGTTATTGAAGCTGGGTACTGGGTTATTGAAGCTGGGTTATTGAAGCTGGGTTGTTGAAGCTGGGTGCTGGGGTATTGAAGCTGGGTTATTGAAGCTGGGTTGTTGAAGCTGGGTGCTGTGGTATTGAAGCTGGGTTCTTGAAGCTGGGTGCTGGGTTATTGAAGCTGGGTTATTGAAGCTGGGTTGTTGAAGCTGGGTGCTGGGGTATTGAAGCTGGGGTCTTGCAGCTGGGTGCTGGGTTATTGAAATGGGTTATTGAAGCTGGGTTGTTGAAGCTGGGTGCTGGGGTATTGAAGCTGGGTGCTGGGGTATTGAAGCTGGGTTATTGAAGCTGGGTTGTTGAAGCTGGATGCTGGGGTATTGAAGCTGGGTTCTTGAAGCTGGGTGCTGGGTTATTGAAGCTGGGTTATTGAAGCTGGGTTGTTGAAGCTGGATGCTGGGTTATTGAAGCTGGGTTGTTGAAGCTGGATGCTGGGTTATTGAAGCTGGGTTGTTGAAGCTGGATGCTGGGTTATTGAAGCTGGGTTATTGAAGCTGGGTGCTGGGTTATTGAAGCTGGGTTGTTGAAGCTGGATGCTGGGTTATTGTAAAATCTTCATTCCTGTTCATCTATTCTGTTGTGTAGTTATCATACGCTAACATGCTGACAACATCGGGTAACGCAGGTGTGTCCACGTGCTCCATCGCACGTTGAATTTGTCCATCCACACCAGACACGATCAGGACACGCACGTTGAAATATCAACCATAACTCCAAACCAACTAGATTAACTTGGGGACAGGGAAAAACACATATGAAACACTCATGGACATTTAGCTAGTAACTTGATGTCGCTAGCTCATTTCTCCTGGGATATAAACATTGGGTTGTTATTTTTACCTGAAATGTACAAGGTCCCTTTTTTAGTCTGGTCTTTGTAGAATATCAATCCATTTTGAGTCACACAAAATCATGTGTTCTCTACTCTCACAATAACTCCACAGATAAAATCTCTCCTAGTCTTCTTCTTCTTTGGATTTTATATGGAGGTTGGCAACCAACTTTCAAGGTGCATTACCACCACCAACTGGACTGGATGGGGTGTGGGCCTCAGTTAATCTTTCAATCACCCACGTGGGTATATTCTCCTAACCACCAATGAGGAGATGGGAGAGGCGGGACTTGCAGCGCATCAAGCGTCACAAATAGAACCAAGTTCTATTTTAGCACCTGGCTATGCAGACGCTGGTTGAAGCGAGCGGTCGGCATGTAAGGTAGAACGGTGGTTCCCGAAGTGTATATGTTCTCTAAAACGTAAATATGTATATGTTCTCTAAAACGTAAATATGTATATGTTCTCTAAAACGTAAATATGTATATGTTCTCTAAAACATAAATATGTATATGTTCTCTAAAACTTAAATATGTATATGTTCTCTAAAACGTAAATATGTATATGTTCTCTAAAATGTAAATATATATATGTTCTCTAAAACGTAAATATGTATATGTTCTCTAAAACGTAAATATGTACAGTGCCTTGCGAAAGTATTCAGCCCCCATGAACTTTGCGACCTTTTGCCACATTTCAGGCTTCAAAAATAAAGATATAAAACTGTATTTTTTGTGAAGAATCAACAACAAGTGGGACACAATCATGAAGTGGAACGACATTTATTGGATATTTCAAACTTTTTTAACAAATCAAAAACTGAAAAAATTGGGCGTGCAAAATTATTCAGCCCCTTATTCAGCCCCAGCAAACTCTCTCCAGAAGTTCAGTGAGGATCTCTGAATGATCCAATGTTGACCTAAATGACTAATGATGATAAATACAATCCACCTGTTTGTAATCAAGTCTCCGTATAAATGCACCTGCACTGTGATAGTCTCAGAGGTCAGTTAAAAGCGCAGAGAGCATCATGAAGAACAAGGAACACACCAGGCAGGTCCGAGATACTGTTGTGAAGAAGTTTAAAGCCGGATTTGGATACAAAAAGATTTCCCAAAGCTTTAAACATCCCAAGGAGCACTGTGCAAGCAATAATATTGAAATGGAAGGAGTATAAGACCACTGCAAATCTACCAAGACCTGGCCGTCCCTCTAAACTTTCAGCTCATACAAGGAGAAGACTGATCAGAGATGCAGCCAAGAGGCCCATGATCACTCTGGATGAACTGCAGAGATCTACAGCTGAGGTGGGAGACTCTGTCCATAGGACAACAATCAGTCGTATATTGCACAAATCTGGCCTTTATGGAAGAGTGGCAAGAAGAAAGCCATTTCTTAAAGATATCCATAAAACGTGTTGTTTAAAGTTTGCCACAAGCCACCTGGGAGACACACCAAACATGTGGAAGAAGGTGCTCTGGTCAGATGAAACCAAAATTGAACTTTTTGGCAACAATGCAAAACGTTATGTTTGACGTAAAAGCAACACAGCTCATCACCCTGAACACACCATCTCCACTGTCAAACATGGTGGTGGCAGCATCATGGTTTGGGCCTGCTTTTCTTCAGCAGGGACAGGGAAGATGGTTAAAATTGATGGGAAGATGGATGGAGCCAAATACAGGACCATTCTGGAAGAAAACCTGATGGAGTCTGCAAAAGACCTGAGACTGGGACAGAGATTTGTCTTCAAACAAGACAATGATCCAAAACATAAAGCAAAATCTACAATGGAATGGTTAAAAAATAAACATATCCAGGTGTTAGAATGGCCAAGTCAAAGTCCAGACCTGAATCCAATCGAGAATCTGTGGAAAGAACTGAAATTGTTGTTCACAAATGCTCTCCATCCAACCTCACTGAGCTCGAGCTGTTTTGCAAGGAGGAATGGGAAAAAATTTCATTCTCTCGATGTGCAAAACTGATAGAGACATACCCTAAGTGACTTACAGCTGTAATCGCAGCAAAAGGTGGCGCTACAAAGTATTAACTTAAGGGGGCTGAATAATTTTGCACGGCCAATTTTTCAGTTTTTGATTTGGTAAAAAAGTTTGAAATATCCAATAAATTTCGTTCCACTTCATGATTGTGTCCCACTTGTTGTTGATTCTTCACAAAAAAATACAGTTTTATATCTTTATGTTTGAAGCCTGAAATGTGGCAAAAGGTCGCAAAGTTCAAGGGGGCCGAATACTTTCGCAAGGCACTGTATATGTTCTCTAAAACATAAATATGTATATGTTCTCTAAAACGTAAATATGTATATGTTCTCTAAAACGTAAATATATATATGTTCTCTAAAACGTAAATATGTATATGTTCTCTAAAACATAAATATGTATATGTTCTCTAAAACGTAAATATGCATATGTTTTCTAAAACGTAAATATGTATATGTTCTCTAAAATGTAAATATATATATGTTTTCTAAAACGTAAATATGTATATGTTCTCTAAAATGTAAATATGTATATGTTCTCTAAAACGTAAATATGTATATGCTCTCTAAAATGTAAAAATATATATGTTCTCTAAAACATAAATATGTATATGTTCTCTAAAATGTAAATATGTATATGTTCTCTAAAAGCCAACATAAATCCCATTGTTGGGATACAATTAGTTGTTATAATTATGATACTACCGCATGTAATAAATAACATTAATATAACAGAATGTGTCAAAGAAAAACATTAGAATTTTGCAGTACGTAATTAACAGGAATGACATTTACTCTCACGGGTGACCACTAAGAGCTAGCTGAAAGTCATTCCCCCTGATAAGCCACGCCTCCTGGAAATAACCTAAGGATTACATTTTAAAAAATGACCCAGCTGATAGTACAACCCAGCTCTGAGAGTAACAAAATACCAAACTGATGGTTGAAATGAACCCATGTTTGGGTAATTACCAACAATCCAACCGTCTGTCCCTGATGTCGGATATCGGGTAGGGCTCAGACCTGAGGTGGCGGGTGAGGATAAAGATCAAAAGGACTCTGCTCTATGTCCCTTCTTCCCCTTTAAGAAACCGAAGAACAGGAGAGGGAGAAAGGGAAAGGGGAACCCCCCAAAAAAGAAGAATAGTGGCAGACAGATGGAGAAAGAGAGAACAGAGGATTATAGTGTCAGACAGATGGAGGAAGAGAGAACAGAGGAATAGAGTGGAGGAAGAGAGTCAGTCAGTCTGACTGAGACAGACAGGCACCATCTCTACCCTACAGTCTGACTGAGACAGAGGCACCATCTCTACCCTACAGTCAGACTGAGCCAGACAGGCACCATCTCTACCCTACAGTCTGACTGAGACAGACAGGCACCATCTCTACCCTACAGTCTGACTGAGACAGACAGGCACCATCTCTACCCTACAGTCTGACTGAGACAGAGGCACCATCTCTACCCTACAGTCTGACTGAGCCAGACAGGCACCATCTCTACCCTACAGTCTGACTGAGACAGACAGGCACCATCTCTACCCTACAGTCTGACTGAGACAGACAGGCACCATCTCTACCCTACAGTCTGACTGAGACAGACAGGCACCATCTCTACCCTACAGTCAGACTGAGACAGACAGGCACCATCTCTACCCTACAGTCAGACTGAGACAGGCAACATCTCTACCCTACAGTCTGACTGAGACAGACAGGCACCATCTCTACCCTACAGTCTGACTGAGACAGACAGGCACCATCTCTGCCCTACAGTCAGACTGAGACAGACAGGCACCATCTCTGCCCTACAGTCTGACTGAGACAGACAGGCACCATATCTACCCTACAGTCTGACTGAGACAGACAGGCACCATCTCTACCCTACAGTCAGACTGAGACAGACAGGCACCATCTCTGCCCTACAGTCTGACTGAGACAGACAGGCACCATATCTACCCTACAGTCTAAATGAGACAGACAGGCACCATCTCTGCCCTACAGTCTGACTGAGACAGACAGGCACCATCTCTACCCTACAGTCAGACTGAGACAGACAGGCACCATCTCTACCCTACAGTCAGACTGAGACAGACAGGCACCATCTCTACCCTACAGTCTGACTGAGACAGACAGGCACCAAATCTAGACAATAGTAAGGTTTAGACAGAGGCTGAGGATGTGGCCTGACGATAGGAGAACAGAGCAAGATATCTTTCTGCAGAGTGACATGAATGAGTCACATACTTCCTCTGAAGGAGGGCGCCCTGTCTCATCATATCCTGTTTCTCTCTGATTTACAATGTACTGACACGGGTATAGTGTACTGACAGAGGTTTAGGGCACTGACAGAGGTATAGGGTACTGACAGAGGTATAGTGTACTGACAGAGGTATAGAGCTTTAGTGTACTAACAGAGGTTTAGGGCACTGACAGAGGTATAGGGTACTGACAGAGGTATAGGGTACTGACAGAGGTTTAGGGTACTGACAGAGGTATAGTGTACTGACAGAGGTATAGTGTACTGACAGAGGTATAGAGCTTTAGTGTACTAACAGAGGTTTAGGGCACTGACAGAGGTCTAGGGTACTGACAGAGGTTTAGGGTACTGACAGAGGTATAGTGTACTGACAGAGGTATAGGGTACTGACAGAGGTATAGGGTACTGACAGGTTTAGGGCACTGACAGAGGTATAGTGTACTGACAGAGGTATAGTGTACTGACAGAGGTATAGAGCTTTAGTGTACTAACAGAGGTTTAGGGTACTGACAGAGGTATAGAGCTTTAGTGTACTAACAGAGGTTTAGGGTACTGACAGAGGTATAGAGCTTTAGTGTACTAACAGAGGTATAGTGTACTGACAGAGGTATAGAGCTTTAGTGTACTAACAGAGGTTTAGGGTACTGACAGAGGTATAGAGCTTTAGTGTACTAACAGAGGTATAGGGCACTGACAGAGGTTTAGGGTACTGACAGAGGTATAGTGTACTGACAGAGGTATAGTGTACTGACAGAGGTATAGTGTACTGACAGAGGTTTAGGGTACTGACAGAGGTATAGTGTACTGACAGAGGTTTAGGGTACTGACAGAGGTATAGGGTACTGACAGAGGTATAGTGTACTAACAGAGGTTTAGGGTACTGACAGAGGTATAGTGTACTGACAGAGGTATAGTGTACTGACAGAGGTATAGGGTACTGACAGAGGTATAGGGTACTGACAGAGGTATAGGGTACTGACAGAGGTTTAGGGTACTGACAGAGGTCTAGGGTACTGACAGAGGTTTAGGGTACTGACAGAGGTATAGGGTACTGACAGAGGTTTAGGGTACTGACAGAGGTATAGGGTACTGACAGAGGTATAGTGTACTGACAGAGGTATAGGGTACTGACAGAGGTATAATGTATCTAGCCTTCCTTCCTCCTTCTATTCACAAGTAGATCTAGCCTTCCTTCCTCCTTCTATTCTCTAGTGGATCTAGCCTTCCTTCCTTCTATTCTCTAGTGGATCTAGCCTTCCATCCTCCTTCTATTCTCTAGTGGATCTAGCCTTCCTTCCTCCTTCTATTCTCTAGTGGATCTAGCCTTCCTTCCTCCTTCTATTCTCTAGTGGATCTAGCCTCCCTTCCTCCTTCTATTCTCTAGTGGATCTAGCCTCCCTTCCTCATTCTATTCTCTAGTGGATCTAGCCTTCCTTCCTCCTTCTATTCTCTTGGACTGAGGAAACTAAACACCAGATGTATCTTGTTGCAGTAATAGTAGTCTATAGTTAAGCCTTTCATTTCCCTCACTGCCCCTTTTAGAAGTGGAAGATACTTCCGACACCACTTAGTATCAGATAAATACTTTTCCGCATCCCAAATAGCACCGTATTCCCTACATAGTGCACTACTATTAACCAGAGCCCTATGGGTAGTAGTGCACTGTATAGGAAATAGTGTTCCATTTGGGCCTTTATCTACACTAGAAACGGAACATGCAACTGCAACATGTTGCAGTCCATGCGAGGAAATCAGTCAATTGAAATACATTCATTAGGCCCTAATCTATGGATTTCACATGACTGGGAATACAGATATGCATCAGTTGGTCACAGGTACCTTTAAAAAAGGTTGGGACATGGATTAGAAAACCAGTCTGCATCTCTAACTCCATAGAGTTGATCAGGCTGTTGATTGGTGGCCTGTGGAATGTTGTCCCACTCCTCTTCAATGGCTGTGAGAAGTTGCTGGATATTGGCGGGAACTGGAACACGCTGTCGTACACGTTGATCCAGAGCATCCCAAACATGCTCAATGGGAGACATATCTAGTGAGTATGCAGGCCATGGAAAAACTGGGCCATTTTCAGCATCCAGGAATTGTGCACAGATTGCGACATGGGGCATTATCATGCTGAAACATGAGGTGATGGCGGTGGATGAAAGGCACGACAATGGGCCTCGGGATCTCGTCACGGTATCTCTGTGCATTCAAATTGCCATCGATAAAATGCAATTGTGTTCGTTGTCCATAGCTTATACCCCACTGCCACGTGGCACTCTGTTCACAACGGTGACATCAGCAAACCGTTCACCCACACCACGCTATACACCCTGTCTGCCATCTGTTGCTCACTGAAGTCGGTTCACGACGCCGAACTGCAGTCAAGTCAAGACCCTGGCGAGGATGACGAGCACGCAGATTAGCTTCCCTGAGACGGTTTCTGACAGTTCCATCATCTGTCCGGGTGGCTGGTCTCAGACGATCCTGCAGGTGAAGAAGCCGGATGTGGAGGTCCTGGGCTGGCCGTGGTTACACGTGGTCTACAGGTGTGAGGCTGGTTGGACGTACTGCCAAATTCTATAAAATGACGTCTGATGGTAGAGAAATTAACCTTAAATTCTCTGGCAACAGCTCTGGTGGACATTCCTGAATTCAGCAAGCCAATTGCACGCTCCCTCAAAACTTGAGACACCTGTGGCATTGTGTTGCGTGATAAAACTGCACACTTATTGTCCCCAGCACAAGGTGCACCTGTGTAATGTTCATGCTGTTTAATCAGCTCCTTGTTATGCCCCACCTGCCAATTGGATGGATTATCTTGGCAAAAGAGAAATGCTCACTAACAGGGATGTAATTAAATGCGTTCATACAATTTTAGAGAAATAAGCTTTTTGTGCTTATCTGAGTCTATCAATTTCCCTAAAATATCCTCCATGTTCATGTCATATGTTAACATATGTTAGCATATCATCTCATGCCAGATGTTTCTGCTGCTCTCTCTCTCTCTCTCTCTCTCTCTGTTGCTCTTTTCTCACCAACCTACAATAGAATCCTCGGTGAGAGAGCAATCTGTCAAAAATAACGGAAAAGGCTTTAGGTAACTCTTGATTTCTGTTATTATTCATGTGTAGCAAACTCCTATCAGACATTTCAGTCATAAAAAATGAACTATAACATGTAGATGGACTTTGACTGACTTATTAAAGATGTTTTCATCGCAACCCCCCCCCCCCCCCCCAGAAGCGCGTCCTCGGGAGACTGGTAAGCACGAACATGTTTCAAAGCGCTTCGCCGCCACGCGACACCGGTGCCCCGCATCCCTCACCTTCATCCGCTCCACGGGGACGCGCTTACCGGGCGCCGCTCACAACAAATTCATTCAATCGAACGTCTCGTGCATGAGTCACGAACGCGCTTTACTACACGACGAGTTTGGGAGGAAAGGTGTAGGCAGACAGTCACATATCCTCCTCATAAATGATTCACACGCGGCTAAACGAACAATATGAGGGTTAAAAGACTATTATTTCTGTTACCGGTTAAAAGACTACTATTTCCGTTACCGGTAAAAATACTATTATTTCTGTTACCTGCAACACAGATGGTATCTAGGCCCATCAATAGGATATCTGACAAAACAAACTTCCTAACGGACAATGATGATCTTTTCAATTTGCACTTCCTAGACCCCCCCCCTCCCCACACACACACACACACACACACACACACACACACTACCGGTAGGCTACATATCAAACACTAAAGGACACTAACCCATAAGACTAACCACCGATATGTAGCCTACAAGTTTGGCTAGGTTGAGAAGAGCATCACGATTTTAGCGTAGAACAAAATCACAAAACCTCACTCTCTCGTAGCCTATTATATTGCGTGAGGAGAACTGACAGATGTCACGCAACAAAATGTACGAAACGTGACAAATACAAAAAACCCGTTTGCACTATACCCCCCGTCGGATTCCTTCTTCCGCTCCTGTGGGGTTTACATATAGCAAACCAGCAACCAAGGAAACATCCAACTTGGCTGCTCAAATGATCTGCTTTCAATATTACTGTTAGCAGGCTGTGCACATGTTTACGCTCGTCATAAAGAAGACAAATACATCATATCAGTGGTACCGAGAGAGAAATCATTGCCGAGCAAAATTGAACAGACTGACATCTCCATATTGTATATTGTACTAATATGGATCCAGAGCAGAGCAGACCTACTACTAACAGAAATGAAGCAGCGAAACAAGCGACAGAAAAATAAAGCGGCAGTAGCATTATTTCCTAACCTCTCTTCCTCAGTGTCGAATGAGACGCACAGTGGGTTTTGTATCGAAAGACATATCGTTACTCTATTTCCAGGAAAGCTGTATTCCGTGTTGTCGAAAACATGATCCAAATACTAAATGTTGTTTTACAGGGCTTTTTGGGGGTGGGGGGGACGGGAGACGGAGGGGGGGGGGGACCGTTACAGGGTTTGTTTCTTCAAGACAACCCTTTTCTCTTCAGCAGTAGCCTAGGAATCACGGACCTTTTTTTCAAAATGGGAAAAACCCACCATTGACTGGCAAACTCAAAAACAATTTACTTGACATGGCTATTATTTAATAATACTTACAATTTTTTGCATTAAAATGATCAGGTGGACGGTATCCGTTTCGTTTTCGGAGGCACATCCGTTTCTTTTAATGTGTTTTATTTATATATATATATATGTATATGTGTAAAAAAAAAAATACTGTATATATTCGCTGTTGCCGTATTCCAGCGCGAGCTGGGCTCGACACCCTTACCGACGCGAACGGAGGCTGCACGGCGCATGCGTGGAGCCGTACGGTGCTCCTGACACAGACAGACAGAGATGTTCACCAAGGAACGGATCTTCCTCAGTATAGCTGGCATTTGTTATAAACCTTAACTTCTTTATGTGCTACTGTTAAGTCATAACAATTAAAGCATACAGGAAGATAATTGACTGAGGTCAACTAACTTGATTGAGTACATAATCATCTTCGTCAACGTCCCCATTATCATCCTCTTTTTTCCCTCCCGATCTTTATCAACAGGTAAACTAAAATTGAAACAAAAATAACATTGTAATGACATAATGGTACTACTAATAATAATACTCATTATTATCATCATGATATTGTTTGTTTACATGAGGTAACCCCAGGAGTAGCTCTTATAACCTAGAGACTATAACGGTAACTTTGCCTTTTTAGTTTTTAAATTACCTGCTATGATTTGATTATTTATTCCTAATGAACTTAACCTCATTGATGAATTTTTTAAACTACTTAATTCAAAGAAACTGTTGTTTCACACTCACACAACTTTAACAACAAGTTATCTCTCTTCACACAATGCAATTCATATAAGTCACTTCCTGTACAATACTTCAAATCGTGTTAGGTTACTTCCGCCACAACACAATTCATATAAGTCACTTCGTGTTCCATATTTCCAGTCGTGGTAGGCTCCTTCCACTGGGTCACTGCTGATAAAACGTTAAATTACTTAAGGAACATACCATGCTGTGCCGTGTTGTCAATGGCTGTAATTCTCTTCCCTATGTGCTCGTGTTACTGCCGTGGATCTGTCCAGCGAGCGGCGCCAGACACCAACAAAAACCTAATGAAGATATGGTTACGACCGCTGGCGAGTCAAAATATCTCTTTATGCCTATTATATTTGGTCTGGTTTGTCGGAGAACATTTGCATACCAATAAAATGTAAATAAACTACCAAAAATTATCTTGAAAGAATATCTTGATCATTTTCAGACTAGGTGGCCCAAACACTAGGCCTGAGGGCATGTGGAATTAGAAAATAGATTAATGAATTTATTGATTAGGATTTGGCGCACTGAATGACGCTAAATAGTTGTTGGGATTCGAATAGTAGTTATATCATATTCAAAACGAACGTTTCCTCTTTTTTTTTAATCAGTCACGTTTTTTATATCATGAGATCTGCTGTTTGTCCACATGGTGTCAGTAAAGCTCTCTGAGATGGGACGTGTCACCTAACCATTGTCTGCTCATTCATGCTGCAACCAAATACCACTCCCTACATGGGCATCCTTTGATGAATCCATAAAGAACTCAAAGTGACAACCTCATTCCATAAGGCTTATTTCAACGTCCTGTCTTGTAGGCTGTGGATAACCTATCATGTGTTGTTTGAAAGGATTGGAACATGTTGGGATAACATATGTTGCAATTTATCTGACCGAAACTAATTTTAAGTTCTATGGAATGGCATGGGAAAATAGTTTATTTATTTCTGACTGAATTCAGACACAGCCATGCACACACATGCACGGACACTGACGCACGCATACACACACACACACACACACACACACACACACACACACACACACACACACACACACACACACACACACACACACACACACACACACACACACACACACACAAATCGTAGGGGATGCCTGATGTTTTACGCGCTTCTAACCAATTGTGCTATTTTCAGTGTTTATTATTCGTAACTTATTTTGTACATAATGTTTCTGCCACTGTCTTCTTGATATCAGAACAACGATGACTCACCTCGAACTGGACCAAGATTTTTTCTTTAACGAGTCGGACACAAAGTATTTACTGCTGATACCGGACCAGGCCCAAATCACCGTCATTAGCATTAAGAAGAGACGGCGATACAGCAAACGCAGATCCGGCTGCCATGTGAGAATTCTTCGGTGACCCTCCTCTACCATCTGTCCTATTTGTCAATGTGAAACCATTGGATAATAAACTGGATAAGCTCCGTTTGAGATGATCCTACCAACATAACATAAAAAAACTGTAATATCTTATGTTTCACAGTCGTGGCTGAACGACGAGATAATATAAAGTTGACTGGGTTTTCCTTGCATCGGAAGGACAGAACAGCTTCTTTTCAGTAAGACAATGGGTGGTGGTTTGTGTCTATTTGTCAATAATGGGTGAAATCTAATATTAAAGAAGTCTCAAGGTTTTGCTCGTCTGAGGTAGAGTATCTCACGATAACTGTAGACCTCACTATCTACATACTACATACCAATACAATTTTCATCTCTATTTTACGCAGCTGTCTATTTACCACCACAAACCAATGCTAAGACCACACTCAACGAGCTGTGTAACTCCATAGGCAAAGAAGAACATGCTCATGCAGAGTTGATGTCTCCTAGTGGCCGGGGACTCTAATGCAGGAAAACTTAAATCCGTTTTACCTCTTTTCTACCAGCATGTCACATGTGCAACCAGAGGGAAAAAAACTCTAGATCACCTTTACTCCACACACAGAAACACATACAAAGCTTTCCCTCACCCCCCATTTGGCAAATCTGACCATAATTATATCCTCCTGATTCTTGCTTACAAGAAAAAACTAAAGCAGGAAGTACCAATGACACGCTCAATACGGAAGTGGTCAGATGATGCAGATGCTACACTACAGGACTGTTTTGCAGCACAGACTGGAATATGTTCCGGGATTCATCCGATGGCACTGAGGAGTTTAACACATCAGTCACTGGCTTCCTCAATAAGTGCATCAATGATGTTGTCCCCACAGTGACCGTACGTACATACCCCAACCAGAAGCCATAGATTACAGGCAACATTTTCACTGAGCTAATAGGTAGAACTGCCGGTTTCAAGGTGCAGGAATCTAACCCGGACGCTTATAAGAAATACTGCTATGCCCTCCGACGAACCTTCAATACAGGACTAAGATCGAATCGTACTACACCGGCTCTGACACTCGTCAAACTATTACAGTTTACAAAGGGAAGCCCAGCAGTGAGCTGAGACATACCTACCAGACAAGCTAAATTATTTCTATGTGCGCTCTCCGTGTCAGATGTGAGTAAGCTCTTTAAACAGGTCAACATTCACAAGGCCGCAGGGCCAGGAGGATTACCAGGATGTGTACTCAGAGAATTCTCTGACCAACTGGCAAGTTTCTTCACTGACATTTTCAATGTCTCCATGACTGATACAGAACCCAAACCATCTGTGCGCGAGCACCATCATGCATACATTTATTTTGTTCCCCCACACCAAACGCAATCTACAGGTTAAAATATTTTTTTAAATCGGAACCAATTATATTAATTTGGGGACAGGTCGGAAAGCATTAAACATTTATGGCAATTTGGCTAGCTAGCTAGCTTGCACTTGCTAGCTAATTTGTCGTATTTATCTAGCTTGCTGTTGCTAGTAAATTTGTCCTGGGATATAAACATTGAGTTGCTATTTTACCTGAAATGCACAAGGTCCTCTACTCCGAAAATTAATCCACACATAAAATGTTCAACCGAATCGTTTATAGTCTCTCCTCCTCTCCTATCTCTCCTCCTTCTAGGCCTTTTCTTCTATTGAATTTATATTGCGATTGGCAACTTTCATAAATTAGGTGTATTACCGCCACAACAATCTCTCTCTCAACATGATCAAGACAAAGGAGAATATCATGGATTACAGGAAAAGGAGTGCTTAGCACTTTCCTATTCTCTTTGACGGGGCTGTAGTGGAGCAGGTCAAGAGCTTCAAGTTCCTTGGTGTCCACGTCACCATCATGTGTCCAAACACACCAAGACAGTTGTGAAGAGAGCACGACAACGCCAATTCCCCATCAAGAGACTGAAAAGATTTGGCATGGGTCCTTAGTTCCCTCAAAATTTCTGCAGTTCATCCAGGATCTCTAGACCAGGCAGTGTCAGAGGAAGGCCCTAAACATGTCCAAAGACTCCAGCCAGCCTAGTCATAGACTGTTCTCTCTGCTACCTCACGACGAGTGATACCCGTAGCACCAAGTCTAGGTCCAAAAGGCTCCTGAACAGCTTCTACCCCCAAGCCATAAGAGTGCTGAACAGCAAATCAAATGGCTACCGGGTCTATTTCTATTGAACCCCCGCGCCACCCCTTGTTACTCACTGTTTATTATCTATGCATAATCACTTTACCCCTACCTACATGTACACATTACCTCAATTACCTCGACTAACATGTACCCCTTCACATTGACTAGGTACTCCCTGTATATACCTGTACCCCCTGTGCATTCGGAAAGTATCGAGATCCCTTACCTTGTTCCACATGCTGTTAAGTTACAGCCTTATTCTAAATTTGATAAAATTGCATTTCCCCTGCACACAATACCCCATGATGACAAAGTGAAAACAGGTTTTTAGACATTTTTGCAAATGTATTAAAAAAAAAAAATATAAAACCTTATTACATAATTATTCAGGCCTTTTGCTATGAGACTGTAAATGGAGCTCAGGTGCTTCCTGTTTCCATTGATCATCCTTGAGATGTTTCTACAATTTGACTGGAGTCCACCTGTGGTAAATTCCATTGATTGGACATGATTTGGAAAGGCACACACCTGTCTATATAAGGCCCCACATTTGACAGTGCATGTCAGAGCAAAAACCAAGCCATGAGGTCAAAGGAATTGTCCGTAGAGCTCCAAGCACCAGTTCTGGGGAATGGTACCAAACAATTTCTGTAGCATTGAAGGTCCCCCAAGAACCACCAATTTTGGAACCACCAAGACTCTTCCTACAGTTGGCCGGCCAAACTGAGCAATTGGGGGAGAAGGGCCTTGGTCAGGGAGGTGACCAAGAACCCGATGGTCGCTCTGACAGACCTCAAGAGTTCCTCTGTGGAGATGGGGGAACCTTCCACCAATCAGGCCTTTATGGTAGAGTCGCCGCTCCTCTGTAAAAGGCACATGCCAGCCGCTTGTCATTTGCCAAAAGGAACCTAAAGGACTCTGACAAGATTGAACTCTTTGGCGTGAAAGCTAAGCGTCATGGTGGTGTCAGCATCATGCTGTGGGGACGTTTTTCAGCGGCATGGACTGGGAGATTAGTCAGGATCGAGGGAAAGATAAATGGAGCAAAGTACAGAGAGACCTCAGGACCTCAGACTGGATGAAGGTACACCTTCGAACTTGACAGCGACCCTAAGCACACAGGCAAGACAACGCAGAGGTGGCTTCGGGACAAGTCTCTGAATGTCCTTGAACCTGATCGAACATCTCTGGAGAGACCAGAAAATATCTGTGCCATGACACTCCCCATCCAACCTGACAGAGCTTGAGAGGATCTGCAGAGAAGAATAGGAGAAATTCTCCAAATACAAGTGTGCAAAGCTTGTATCGTCATACCCAAGAAAGACTCGAGGCTGTAATCGCTGCCAATGGTGCTTCAACAAAGTACTGAGTAATGGGTCTGAATATTTATGTAAATGTGATATTTCAGTTGTATTATGTTTTTACACATTTGCTAACTGTCACCCCCAGATCTGATTCACATGTCCTTGTGATTGTCTCCACCCCCTCCAGGTCTCCACCCCCCTCCTTCCCTATTATCCCCTGTGTATTTATACCTGTGTTCTCTATCTGTTTGTTGCCAGTTCGTCTGGTTCGTTCAAGCTAACCAGTGTTTTTCCTGACAGCTCCTATCGTTTCCCAACCTCTCTTTCCTCGTCCTCCCGGTTCTTGACCTTTGCCTGTCCTGACCCACTTGCCTGACCTCTCTGCCTGCCGTCCTGTACCTTTGCTCCACCTCTGGATAACTGAATTCTGCTCGTCGCTGACCCTGAGTCCGTCTGCTGTTTGGTACCTTTGCCTTACCCTGGATTATCGACCCCTGCCTGCCTTGACCTGTCATTTGACTACCCCTGTTACAATAAACATTGTTACTTCGACAGCATCTGGGTCTCACCTTGATTCCTGATACTAACATTTCTAATAATGTGTTTTTGCTTTGTCATTATGTGGTATTGTGTGTACATACATATGTAAGAATGCTATTCATTGACTACAGCACAGCCTTCAACACCATAGTGCCCAAGCTCATCACTGTGGACCTCATGTGGTGATGGTAGGCAGCAACACCTACGCCTCACTGATCTTCAACACAGGGGTCCCTCAGGCGTGCGTGTTTAGTCCCCTTATGTATCCCCTGTTCACCCATGACTGCGTAGCCACACATGTCTCCAACTCAACCATCAAGTTGGCTGAAGACCCCATAGAGATAGGCCTGATTACTAACAACGATGAGACAGCCTGCAGGGAGGAGGTGAGATCCCTGGTGCCAGGGAAATAACCTCTCCCTCAACGTCAACAAAATGAAGGAGCTGATCGTGGACTACAGGAGACAGCAGAGAGAGAATGGCCCCATCTACATCGACCGGGGTCAAAGTGGAGATGGTCAACAGCTGAAATGGTCCATTCACACAAACAGCACCTCTTCAACCTCAGTAGGCTGAAGATATTTGGCTTGGCACCTAAAACCCTCATGAACTACTAGAGATACACCATTGAGAGCATCCTGTCGTACAGATTTAGACAGGGTGTATCAACTGCACCGCCCGCAACTTAAGGGTTCTCCAGAAGGTGGCGCAACGCATCACCGGGGAAACATTTCCTGTACCCTACAGTACCCGGTGACATAGGAAGGCCAAGAAGATCATCAGTGACCTCAGCCACCTGAGCCACGGCCTGTTCACCCCCGCTACCAGCCAGAAGACGAGGTCAGTACAGGTGGCATCAACGCAGGGACCGAGAGACTGAGAAATAGCCAAGGCTGATCAGAATGTCAAATAGCCATCACTAGCCGGCCTCCACCCATTACCTTGCCCTGAAACTTAGTCACTGTTTCCAGCCGGCGACCAATAAACGTTGATTTGATTTGATTTTAGAAATGTAAGGCTCTGTTATTAAGACTCCTGGGTCTGCTTCCTTCCAGAGCTTCCAGAGCTTCCAGAGCTTCCAGAGCTAACAGAGCTACCAGAGCTTCCAGAGCTTCCAGAGCCAACCTGTTATTCACTGCTACCTCCGAGCTATATGATGTCTCCATCACACATACACCTCATACACGCACCACACACACACGCACACACACACACACACACACACACGCACACACACACACGCACATACGCATGTACACCTCACACACACACACACGCACCACACACGCACATACGCACGTACACCTCACACACACACACAAACACCTCGTACGCACACACCACACACGCATGCACACACACACACGCAAACACACACACATGCACACACGCATGCACACATACACGTCACACACACCTCACGCACGCACACACACTTCACACACACGCACATGCACACACACACAAACACGCACACACACCTCACGCACACACACACACGCACACCCAAACATACACATGCGGAGCGATCCAATCAGAACCTTTCATCACCCCGTGTACTCCACCCCACCATACATCCGCCCGGAGATCAATGACTTCCTGTTGATTCTGGGCTCCCCCCGAGTCTGTAACCATCAGAGATAACCAAACACTCACACACACACTCAAACACACACAAACACACAATCACACATACCCTCCCCCCCCACGCACACACACAAATACGCACAAACACACCAGCCAATGTGTCACTGTGTCAGACACAGGCATCCGGTAGATACACATGTCAGAGTAACCAGGCAAACAGTCCCAGGGTTAATCAATTCACCTCAATTCACTCACGATGCAATTTCAGGACTTAGTGTGTGTGTGTTTGTGTGTCTGTGTGTGTGTCTGTGTGTGTCTGTGTGTCTGGGTGTGTCTGTGTGTGTCTGTTTGTGTGCCTGTGTGTCTGTGTGTGTGCCTGTGTGCCTGTGTGTCTGTGTGTGTGTCTGTGTGTGTGTCTGTGTGTGTCTGTGTGTGTCTGTGTGTGTGTGTGTCTGTGTGTGTGTCTGTCTCTCTGTGTGTCTGTCTCTCTGTGTGTCTGTCTCTCTGTGTGTCTGTCTCTCTGTGTGTCTCTCTCTCTCTGTGTGTCTGTCTCTCTGTGTGTCTCTCTCTCTCTGTGTCTGTCTCTCTGTGTGTCTGTGTGTAAAGGAGGAGTATTTACTAGTTGGAGCTCGAAACACCAGCAGGAACACTAGCAGAGACACCAGCAGGAACACCAGCAGGAACACCAGCAGGAACACCAGCAGAGACACCAGCAGGAACACCAGCAGGAACACCAGCAGGAACACCAGCAGGAACACCAGCAGGAACACCAGCAGAGACACCAGCAGGAACACTAGCAGGGACACCAGCAGAGACACCAGCAGGAACACTAGCAGGAACACTAGCAGGAACACTAGCAGAGACACCAGCAGGAACACCAGCAGAGACACCAGCAGGAACACCAGCAGGAACACCAGCAGGAACACCAGCAGGAACACCAGCAGGAACACCAGCAGGAACACCAGCAGAGACACCAGCAGGAACACTAGCAGGAACACCAGCAGAGACACCAGCAGGAACACCAGCAGGAACACCAGCAGAGACACCAGCAGGAACACCAGCAGGAACACTAGCAGGAACACTAGCAGAGACACCAGCAGGAACACTAGCAGGAACACTAGCAGAGACACCAGCAGAGACACCAGCAGGAACACTAGCAGAGACATCAGCAGGAAAACTAGCAGGAACACTAGCAGAGACACCAGCAGGAACACTAGCAGGAACACTAGCAGAGACACCAGCAGGAACACTAGCAGGAACACCAGCAGAGACACCAGCAGGAACACCAGCAGGAACACTAGCAGGAACACTAGCAGGAACACTAGCAGAGACATCAGCAGAGACACCCACAGGAACACCAGCAGAGACACCAGCAGGAACACTAGCAGAGACATCAGCAGGAAAACTAGCAGGAACACTAGCAGAGACACCAGCAGGAACACTAGCAGGAACACTAGCAGAGACACCAGCAGGAACACTAGCAGGAACACCAGCAGAGACACCAGCAGGAACACCAGCAGGAACACTAGCAGGAACACTAGCAGGAACACTAGCAGAGACATCAGCAGAGACACCAGCAGGAACACCAGCATGTCTCTACACCAGCAGGAACACCAGCATGTCTCTACACCTGCAGTAACACCTGCTAAACACGTGTTAGTCACAGTTAACATGTGACTAATACAATTTGATTTGATTTGATTAGTACTAAAGGGGTCGGCGGTTAGAGAAGTGCACCCGTAGCTGGAGGGGGCAAGGAGCATTACCCCTAATTGGGCTACCCCTAATGCTACTAATGTTATTACTATACTACTATTGTTATTACTATACAACTAGTGTTATTACTGTACTATACTATTGTTACTACTGTACTATACTAATGTTATTACTGGACTATACTAATGTTATTACTGTACTATACTATTGTTACTACTGTACTATACTATTGTTACTACTGTACTATACTATTGTTACTACTGTACTATACTAATGTTACTACCGTAATATACTAATGTCATTACTATACTACTAATGTTGTTACTACTATACTAATGTTACTACTGTACTATACTAATGCTACTACTGTACTATACTAATGTTATTACTGTACTATACTAATGTTATTACTGTACTATACTAATGTTATTACTGTACTATACTATTGTTACTACTGTACTATACTAATGTTACTACTGTACTATACTAATGTTATTACTGTACTATACTATTGTTACTACTGTACTATACTAATGTTACTACTGTACTATACTAATGTTATTACTGTACTATACTAATGTTATTACTGTACTATACTAATGTTACTACTGTACTATACTAATGTTATTACTGTACTATACTATTGTTACTACTGTACTATACTATTGTTACTACTGTACTATACTATTGTTACTACTGTACTATACTAATGTTACTACCGTAATATACTAATGTCATTACTATACTACTAATGTTGTTACTACTATACTAATGTTACTACTGTACTATACTAATGTTACTACTGTACTATACTAATGTTATTACTGTACTATACTATTGTTACTACTGTACTATACTATTGTTACTACTGTACTATACTAATGTTACTACCGTAATATACTAATGTCATTACTATACTACTAATGTTGTTACTACTATACTAATGTTACTACTGTACTATACTAATGTTACTACTGTACTATACTAATGTTATTACTGTACTATACTAATGTTACTACTGTACTATACTAATGCTATTACTGTACTATACTAATGTTATTACTGTACTATACTAATGTTATTACTATACTACTAATGTTACTACTGTACTATACTAATGTTATTACTGTACTATACTAATGTTATTACTGTACTATACTAATGTTACTACTGTACTATACTAATGTTATTACTGTACTATACTAATGTTACTACTGTACTATACTAATGTTATTACTGTACTATACTAATGTTATTACTGTACTATACTAATGTTATTACTGTACTATACTAATGTTATTACTATACTACTAATGTTACTACTGTACTATACTAATGTTATTACTGTACTATACTAATGTTATTACTGTACTATACTAATGTTACTACTGTACTATACTAATGTTACTACTGTACTATACTAATGTTATTACTGTACTATACTAATGTTACTACTGTACTATACTAATGTTATTACTATACTACTATGTTGTTACTACTATACTAATGTTACTACTGTACTATACTAATGTTATTACTGTACTATACTAATGTTACTACTGTACTATACTAATGTTATTACTGTACTATACTAATGTTACTACTGTACTATACTAATGTTATTACTGTACTATACTAATGTTATTACTGTACTGTACTAATGTTTTTACTGTTCTGGGACACTCACACACAAATACACACATACGCATGCACACGCACATGCACACACACACACACACACACACACGCAAGCACGCACACACACGCACACATGAGAACACCTGGTTGTGGTAGGATCCAAGGGCCTTAGAGCCGAGGAGACTGGGAGGCTGGGAGGAGGCTGGCAAGAGGCTGAGAGGAGGCAAGGAGGAGGCAGGGAGGAGGGTGGGAGAAGGCAGGAAGGAGGCTGAGAGGAGGCAGGGAGGAGGCAGGGAGGAGGGTGGGAGAAGGCAGGAAGAAGGCTGAGAGGAGGCAGGAAGGAAGCAGGGAGGGGGGGAGACAGGGAGGGGGGTGGGAGGAGGGTGGGAGGAGGCAGGGAGGAGGCAGGAAAGGAGGCAAGGAGGAGGCAGGGAGGAGGCAAGGAGGAGGCAGGGAGGAGGCAGGGAGGAGGGTGGGAGGAGGCAAGGAGGAGGGTGGGAGGAGGCAGGGAGGAGGGTGGGAGGAGGCAAGGAGGAGGGTGGGAGGAGGCAGGGAGGAGGGTGGGAGGAGGCAGGGAGGAGGCAGTGAGGCGGGTGGGAGGAGGCAAGGAGGAGGCAGGGAGGAGGCAGGGAGGAGGGTGGGAGGAGGCAAGGAGGGGGCAAGGAGGAGGCAAGGAGGAGGCAAGGAGGAGGCAGGGAGGAGGCAGGAAGGGTTCAGCGAGGAGGCAGAATGGAGGCTGGGAGGAAGCTGGGAGGAGGCAGGGAGATGGCAGGTAGGAGGCAGGGAGGAGGGTGGGAGGAGGCAGGGAGGAGGGTGGGAGGAGGCAGGGAGCGTTTAAGGAGGAGGAAGAATGGAGGCTGGGAGGAGGCTGGGAAAAGGCTGGGAGGAGGCAGGGAAAAGCAGGAAGGAAGCAGGGAGATGGCAGGGAGATGGCAGGGAGGAGGGTGGGAGGAGGCAGGGAGGCGGCTGGGAGGAGGATGGGAGGAGGCAGGGAGGCTGGGGAAGGTGTAAAGCTGGGAGGATGGAAGAGTCTCTACAGTACTGTGTAGCATTAGCATGAGCAGCAGAGGTGCTAACTCATACCAACAATGTGGCCAGCCTCAACTCCTCAGTTTCGCTCTGCTGCTGGGCCTTCTAAAGTGAGCATTCATATTTAAACACCTCCGTTCTCTCCCCTGGCAGCCAGCCTGTTTCCTCTGCCTGCTTACACACACACACACACACACACACACACACACACACACACACACACACACACACACACACACACACACACACACACACACACACACACACACACACACACACACACACACACACACACACACACACGTGCATCTTTCTGTCTCCATACACAACATGTTACGCAACACCCCTCATCTTCACTCCTCGTTTACTATCCCTCTTTCTGTTTCCACGAAAAATGTGGTGAATCATGTCTTTGTGGCTTTGCTGTTATTACTGTAAAATAGTAATGTTATTACTGTACTATACTAATGTTATTACTGTACTATACCAGTGTTACTACTGTACTATACTAATGTTACTACTATACTATACTAATGTTATTACTGTACTATACTAATGTTTTTACTGTACTATACTAATGTTACTACTGTACTATACCAGTGTTACTACTGTACTATACTAATGTTATTACTGTACTATACCAGTGTTACTACTGTACTATACTAATGTTATTACTGTACTATACTAATGTTACTACTGTACTATACTAATGTTATGACTGTACTATACCAGTGTTACTACTGTACTATACTAATGTTTTTACTGTACTATACTAATGTTACTACTGTACTATACCAGTGTTACTACTGTACTATACTAATGTTATTACTGTACTATACCAGTGTTACTACTGTACTATACTAATGTTATTACTGTACTATACCAGTGTTACTACTGTACTATACTAATGTTATGACTGTACTATACCAGTGTTACTACTGTACTATACTAATGTTACTACTGTACTATACTAATGTTATTACTGTACTGTACTAATGTTATTACTGTACTATACCAGTGTTACTACTGTACTATACTAATGTTCTTACTGTACTATACTAATGTTATTACTGTACTATACTAATGTTATTACTGTACTATACTAATGTTATTACTGTACTATACTAATGTTATTACTGTACTATACCAGTGTTACTACTGTACTATACCAGTGTTACTACTGTACTATACTAATGTTATTACTGTACTATACCAGTGTTACTACTATACTGTACTAATGTTATTACTGTACTATACCAGTGTTACTACTGTACTATACTAATGTTATTACTGTACTATACCAGTGTTACTACTATACTGTACTAATGTTATTACTGTACTATACCAGTGTTACTACTGTACTATACTAATGTTACTACTATACTATACTAATGTTATTACTGTACTATACTAATGTTATTACTGTACTATACTAATGTTACTACTGTACTATACTAATGTTATTACTGTACTATACCAGTGTTACTACTGTACTATACTAATGTTATTACTGTACTATACCAGTGTTACTACTATACTACCAGTGATACTACTGTACTATACCAGTGTTACTACTGTACTATACTAATGTTATTACGGTACTATACTAATGTTACTACTGTACTATACTAGTGTTATTACTGTACTATACTATTGTTACTACTGTACTATACTAATGTTATTACTGTACTATACCAGTGTTACTACTATACTATACTAGTGTTATTACTGTACTATACTATTGTTACTACTGTACTATACTAATGTTATTACTGTACTATACCAGTGTTACTACTGTACTATACTAATGTTATTACTGTACTATACTAATGTTACTACTGTACTATACTAATGTTATTACTGTACTATACCAGTGTTACTACTGTACTATACTAATGTTATTACTGTACTATACTAATGTTACTACTGTACTATACTAATGTTACTACTGTACTATACTAATGTTATTACTGTACTATACTAATGTTACTACTGTACTATACTAATGTTATTACTGTACTATACTATTGTTACTACTGTACTATACTAATGTTATTACTGTACTATACCAGTGTTACTACTGTACTATACTAATGTTATTACTGTACTATACTAATGTTATTACTTTACTGTACTAATGTTATTACTGTACTATACTAATGTTACTACTGTACTATACTAATGTTATTACTGTACTATACTAATGTTACTACTGTACTATACTAATGTTATTACTGTACTATACTAATGTTACTACTGTACTATACTAATGTTATTACTGTACTATACTAATGTTACTACTGTACTATACTAATGTTATTACTGTACTATACTAATGTTACTACTGTACTATACTAATGTTATTACTGTACTATACCAGTGTTACTACTGTACTATACTAATGTTATTACTGTACTATACTAATGTTACTACTGTACTATACCAGTGTTACTACTGTACTATACTAATGTTATTACTGTACTATACCAGTGTTACTACTGTACTATACCAGTGTTACTACTATACTATGCTAATGTTATTACTGTACTATACCAGTGTTAGTACTGCACTATACTAATGTTATTACTGTACTATACTAATGTTATTACTGTACTATACCAATGTTATTACTGTACTATACCAGTGTTACTACTATACTATACTAATGTTTTTACTGTACTATACCAGTGTTACTACTATACTACCAGTGATACTACCAGTGTTACTACTATCCACTCAGTCCACCTTTAGCTGAAATGACTCCAACCAACCACTTCCTGTAGTTGTTAATCAGTCCACCTTTAGCTGAAATGACTCCATCTAACCACTTCCTGTAGTTGTTGATCTCTGTGGAGGAATTTTGTTCCACTCTTCCACTCTTTAACTACTTTAACTCTGTGACATTAGTAGGTTTTCCACCGTGAATGACTCATTTTAGGTCCTGCCACAACATCGCAATCGGGTTCAGGTCTGGACTTTGAACGGGATATTCCGAAAAGTAAAATGCATTGCTTTTTTCAGCCATTCTAATGAAGACTTCCTTGTGTTTTGTCTGTCTGCATGATCCAGCTGTGCTTCAGCTTTAGCTCACAGACTGTTGGCCTGATATTCTCCTGTAGAATTCTCTGACACAGAGCAGAATTCATGGTTCCTTCTATTAAGGCAAGTTATCCAGGTCCTGAGGCATCATCCAAACCATCATCCCCAAACCATCACACTACCAACACCACGTTGGACCCCAAACCATCACACTACCAACACCACGCTGGACCCCAAACCATCACACTACCAACACCACGCTGGACCCCAAACCATCACACTACCAACACCACGCTGGACCCCAAACCATCACACTACCAACACCACGCTGGACCCCAAACCATCACACTACCAACACCACGCTGGACCCCAAACCATCACACTACCACCACCATACTGACCCCAAACCATCACCCTTATACCCACCCAGGTCACCTCTCTTTTCTTGTCTTATCGGCTGGGAAATTCATTTCCCTCACTCCACACACACACACAGACACCCTGCCCGTCTGCCTTCCTTCCTGCCCTCCTGCCTTCCCGTCTGCCCTCCTGCCTGCCTTCCCGCCCGCCTGCCTGCCTGCCCTCCTTCCCGCCTGCCTGCCCTCCTGCCTTCCTGCCCCCCTGCCTTCCTGCCTGCCTTCCCGCCCGCCTGCCTGCCTGCCCTCCTGCCTGCCTGCCCCCCTGCCTTCCTGCCTGCCTTCCTGCCCTCCTGCCTGCCTGCCTGCACTCCCGCCTGCCTTCCTGCCTGCCCTCCTGCCTTCCTGCCCACCCGCCCACCTGCCTGCCTGTGTAAACCTCTGTCCGTGGAGGTTGCTGGGTGGTACAGCCAGATGGCTGTCAGCCTGAGCTGCAGTGAGACAACAGGATGACGTGTGGTCCAATGAAGAGGGTCGTGCAGCGCCTCACTAAGGCTAATAGCTGTCTGTGTGTGTGTGTGTGTGTGTGTGTGTGTGTGTGTGTGTGTGTGTGTGTGTGTGTGTGTGTGCGTGCGTGTGTGTGTGTGTGTGTGTGTACGCGTGTGGGTGCGTGCCTTGCACCGGGGCCTAGACAGCAGCCTCCATCACTCACAGGTCACCGGGGACAGTGTGGTTGTTCGGTGACATGGCAGCACTAAATATAAGATACATCTCCCTCTGGGGATGAGGAAGCAGAGAGGATTGGGGGAGGGGAAGGAGGGAGAGTTAGGAGCCGGGTGAGGAGAGGAGGAGGAGTGGCCGAGAGGTAGAAGAGCAGGAGGAGGAGGCGGAGGAGGGTAGAGGGTGAAAAGAGGAGGAAGAACCGTGTGTGTGTGTGTGTGTGTGTGAGTGTGAATATATGCCACACGTCAAAGTCACTCTTGACGCTGATTGAAACAGGCACGTTTCTGATGGCTACACAGCAGTCTTCTCTCATGTTTCTCACACACACACACACACACACACACACACACACACACACACACACACACACACACACACACACACACACACACACACACACACACACACACACACACACACACACACACAGTGGAACCAATAAGAAAGAGGAATGACTGGAATTCTATTGATATTTAGTTAGCTATTGCGCTAGTTAGCTATTGCGCCAGTTTGATATTGTGCTAGTTAGCTATTGCGCTAGTTAGCTTTAGTGCTAGTTAGCTATAGTGCTAGTTAGCTATAGCGCTAGTTAGCTTTAGCGCTAGTTAGCGACTACCCTCAAACTGAACACAAAGCTTAAAATGTTTTATCCACGTCTTCATCTGACTCTGTGAAAGTAGATAAAATGCCTCAATACCAAAAATCATAAAACATTATTTCAACTCTTTAAAATAAAACATTTATACTTCTTCATCCGAGGAATTAATGACCATTTACCATAGACACTACTCTACAGACATCATTAGCTTGATTTCTACCATTTAGTCTTAGCTAGTAATGTTATCCACTACTAGCTAATAATAATAAAAGCTAGTGTTAAACTTTCTAACACTAATAGCTAGCTACCAAGGGATGAAAGCCGTTAGCTAGTTATCACAATGTGTTATAATACACTAGCCAGTTAGCTACGGTAGCTAGCTAGTAAGTTAGTCTTAAAAATTGAAAATCAGTAATTTTAGTAATAATAAGTAGTAATTTCCTGACAAAGGATGCCATCTAGCTAGCTTACTTACCAGCTACCTAGCTAGGGACTGTACAACAGTACAGCTAGGGACTGAATCTTTAATTCCTGGAATAAATACAGTTTAAATGTTTATTTATTTAACCTTTATTTAACTAGGCAAGACTGACTGGCTATCGCACTATTTTGACCAATTTGTTGTAACCCATTAATGGTTTATAATGCATTTAACAAAGTGCCTTAGACAGCTGTGATACAGCCTGGAATCAAACCAGGGACTGCAGTGATGCTTCTTGCACTGAAAGGCAGTGCCTCAGACCGCTGTGATACATCCTGGAATCAAACCAGGGACTGTAGTGATGAATCTTGCACTGAAATCCAGTGCCTTAGACCGCTGTGATTCAGCCTGGAATCAAACCAGGGACTGTAGTGATGCCTCTTGCACTGAAATGCTGTGCCACTTCGTGAGATGTCTAATTATTTTACATTTAAAACATAAACACATAGGAAAAAAAGGTGCTATCTAGAACCTAAATGGTTCTTCGCCTGTCCCCATAGGAAAACCATTTGAAGAACCTTTTGCCCTATGGGCTTTGGTCAAAAGTAGTGAACTATATATAGGAAATAAAGTGCCATGCATTGATTGACATTAAACCGGGTTTTAACGTCTCTGTGTTCTTGGAGACAGAGTAAAGTGTTGCTGTTTCTGGAAAACATAATAATCACACACTGTCACAGAGTTGACTTTCTTCTTCTTTTCATTTTTCTGAGCTGCTGCCAACACATCACCGGATTGGACAGGGAGGCTGCCAACACATCACCGGATTGGACAGGGAGGCGGCAAACACATCACCGGATTGGACAGGGAGGCGGCCAACACATCACCGGATTGGACAGGGAGGCGGCAAACACATCACCGGATTGGACAGGGAGGCGGCAAACACATCACCGGATTGGACAGGGAGGCGGCCAACACATCACCGGATTGGACAGGGAGGCGGCAAACACATCACCGGATTGGACAGGGAGGCGGCAAACACATCACCGGATTGGACAGGGAGGCTGCCAACACATCACCGGATTGGACAGGGAGGCGGCAAACACATCACCGGATTGGACAGGGAGGCGGCAAACACATCACCGGATTGGACAGGGAGGCGGCCAACACATCACCGGATTGGACAGGGAGGCGGCAAACACATCACCGGATTGGACAGGGAGGCGGCAAACACATCACCGGATTGGACAGGGAGGCGGCAAACACACGTTACACTTTAGATGATCCATATTGGATGACCTGGACAGCGACAGATAAAATTGACCTTTTGGGGGAAGGAAGATACATTAGCGAAGGAGCGAAGTATGTCCAAAACGAAACCCCTCTTCACTATGTAGTGCACCACTTTAGACCAGAGCCAGCGCCCTGTATAGAATATAGGGTGCCATTTGGGACGCCCTCTAAATATGGACGTTTTCTGAAAGGAGGATACATTATCGAGGAAGACCATCAATCAATATCCGTGCTTTTCCTCTGTGTGTGTGTGTGTGTGTGTGTGTGTGTGTGTGGCATTCTCATGAATTACTGCTTTGCTGCAGCAAGCAGGCTGAGGCTTCAGTATGGCTTGGCCAATCAATGGAGCCCAACCACACTGTAATTGGTAGTTATTGGATTTAATTTGGACCAATTGAGAGCTTGTTAAACTCTGGATTAACAGACAGACAGTCCGTAACGATCCAACAGACCACAGTCTAATACAGGGACCTGGTGAACACAACACAGCCAAAAGCAGAAACGGACTTGCTATAGGGTACTTTAGGCAAATGCCAAATGGGTTGGTCCATCTTCAGCCCAGTGGGCTGGGTTTGCGCAGAATTATCAGTATTTGGATTGAGGCCTTGAGTTAAAATGTGGGTGTGTTTAGGGGCCCTCAATTAAAAATATGGACCGGTATGTTAAAAATGCCTGGGTCAATATCTAGTCCCAATCCCTCCCTGGCTGGAAGAGTGAAGGACCAACAGGCACTCTGGTCTGTCTCCTTTTGTTCTAAACAGACTTCTCATCACTGTGCTGTACTTCCCTGCTTCCTAGTGTAACTTGAAGAACCTTATGCATGACTGCAGGTCCAGTGTTACCTTTCTCTTTAATGCCATCACTTAAAACTGTCGTAATGTTTTACTCAGCATTAGTTTAGTATAGTACAGTAATAACATTAGTATAGTATAGTAATAACATTAGTATAGTACAGTAATAACACTGGTAGTATAGTAGTAACACCGGTAGTACAGTAATAACACTGGTAGTATAGTAGTAACACTGGTAGTATAGTAATACCACTGGTAGTATAGTAGTAACACTGGTAGTATAGTAGTAACATTAGTATAGTACAGTAGTAACACTGGTAGTATAGTAGTAACACCGGTAGTATAGTAGTAACACCGGTAGTATAGTAGTAACACCGGTAGTATAGTAGTAACACCGGTAGTATAGTAGTAAGACCGGTAGTATAGTAGTAACACTGGTAGTATAGTAGTAACACCGGTAGTATAGTAGTAAGACCGGTAGTATAGTAGTAACACTGGTAGTATAGTAGTAACACTGGTAGTATAGTAGTAACATTAGTATAGTACAGTAGTAACACTGGTAGTATAGTAGTAACACTGGTAGTATAGTAGTAACACTGGTAGTATAGTAGTAACACTGGTAGTATAGTAGTAACACCGGTAGTATAGTAGTAACACCGGTAGTATAGTAGTAACACCGGTAGTATAGTAGTAAGACCGGTAGTATAGTAGTAACACTGGTAGTATAGTAGTAACACTGGTAGTATAGTAGTAACATTAGTATAGTACAGTAGTAACACTGGTAGTATAGTAGTAACACTGGTAGTATAGTAGTAACATTAGTATAGTACAGTAGTAACACTGGTAGTATAGTAGTAACACCGGTAGTATAGTAGTAACACCGGTAGTATAGTAGTAACTCTGGTAGTATAGTAGTAACACTGGTAGTATAGTAGTAACACTGGTAGTATAGTAGTAACACTGGTAGTACAGTAGTAACACTGGTAGTATAGTAATAACACTGGTAGTATAGTAGTAACACTGGTAGTATAGTAGTAACACTGGTAGTATAGTAATAACACTGGTAGTATAGTAGTAACACTGGTAGTATAGTAGTAACACTGGTAGTATAGTAGTAACACTGGTAGTATAGTAGTAACACTGGTAGTATAGTAGTAACACTGGTAGTACAGTAATAACACTGGTAGTATAGTAGTATAACAGGAAGTGGTTGGTTGGAGTCATTTCAGCTAAAGGTGGACTGATTAACAACTACAGGAAGTGGTTGGTTGGAGTCATTTCAGCTAAATGTGGACTGATTAACAACTACAGGAAGTGGTTGGTTGGAGTCATTTCAGCTAAATGTGGACTGATTAACAACTACAGGAAGTGGTTGGCTGGAGTCATTTCAGCTAAAGGTGGACTGATTAACAACTACAGGAAGTGGTTGGTTGGAGTCATTTCAGCTAAAGGTGGACTGATTAACAACTACAGGAAGTGGTTAGATGGAGTCATTTCAGCTAAAGGTGGACTGATTAACAACTACAGGAAGTGGTTGGTTGGAGTCATTTCAGCTAAATGTGGACTGATTAACAACTACAGGAAGTGGTTGGTTGGAGTCATTTCAGCTAAAGGTGGACTGATTAACAACTACAGGAAGTGGTTGGTTGGAGTCATTTCAGCTAAAGGTGGCACAACCAGTTATAGAGTGTAAGGGGAAAATACTTGTCACACAGGGGCATTGGGTGTTGAATAACTTTGTTAATTACAAAAAATTAAATACGTATTACATTTTCATGTTATTTGTTCACTCAGGTTGCCTTTATCGAATATTAGGTTTTGGTTGAAGGTCTGACAACAATCAGAGGAAAAAATATGCAAATATAGAGAAGATCTGAAAGGGACCAACAGCATTGAGGAGATATTGAACCTGTCCTTCAATCTGGACCAACAGCATTGAGGAGATATTGAACCTGTCCTTCAATCTGGACCAACAGCATTGAGGAGATATTGAACCTGTCCTTCAGTCTGGACCAACAGCATTGAGGAGATATTGAACCTGTCCTTCAGTCTGGACCAACAGCATTGAGGAGATATTGAACCTGTCCTTCAATCTGGACCAACAGCATTGAGGAGATATTGAACCTGTCCTTCAGTCTGGACCAACAGCATTGAGGAGATATTGAACCTGTCCTTCAATCTGGACCAACAGCATTGAGGAGATATTGAACCTGTCCTTCAGTCTGGACCAACAGCATTGAGGAGATATTGAACCTGTCCTTCAATCTGGACCAACAGCATTGAGGAGATATTGAACCTGTCCTTCAGTCTGGACCAACAGCATTGAGGAGATATTGAACCTGTCCTTCAGTCTGGACCAACAGCATTGAGGAGATTTTGAACCTGTCCTTCAGTCTGGACCAACAGCATTGAGGAGATATTGAACCTGTCCTTCAATCTGGACCAACAGCATTGAGGAGATATTGAACCTGTCCTTCAATCTGGACCAACAGCATTGAGGAGATATTGAACCTGTCCTTCAGTCTGGACCAACAGCATTGAGGAGATATTGAACCTGTCCTTCAGTCTGGACCAACAGCATTGAGGAGATTTTGAACCTGTCCTTCAATCTGGACCAACAGCATTGAGGAGATATTGAACCTGTCCTTCAGTCTGGACCAACAGCATTGAGGAGATATTGAACCTGTCCTTCAATCTGGAACAACAGCATTGAGGAGATATTGAACCTGTCCTTCAGTCTGGACCAACAGCATTGAGGAGATATTGAACCTGTCCTTCAATCTGGACCAACAGCATTGAGGAGATATTGAACCTGTCCTTCAGTCTGGACCAACAGCATTGAGGAGATATTGAACCTGTCCTTCAGTCTGGACCAACAGCATTGAGGAGATATTGAACCTGTCCTTCAGTCTGGACCAACAGCATTGAGGAGATATTGAACCTGTCCTTCAATCTGGACCAACAGCATTGAGGAGATATTGAACCTGTCCTTCAGTCTGGACCAACAGCATTGAGGAGATATTGAACCTGTCCTTCAATCTGGACCAACGGCATTGAGGAGATATTGAACCTGTCCTTCAGTCTGGACCAACAGCATTGAGGAGATATTGAACCTGTCCTTCAATCTGGACCAACAGCATTGAGGAGATATTGAACCTGTCCTTCAATCTGGACCAACAGCATTGAGGAGATATTGAACCTGTCCTTCAATCTGGACCAACAGCATTGAGGAGATATTGAACCTGTCCTTCAGTCTGGACCAACAGCATTGAGGAGATATTGAACCTGTCCTTCAGTCTGGACCAACAGCATTGAGGAGATATTGAACCTGTCCTTCAATCTGGACCAACAGCATTGAGGAGATATTGAACCTGTCCTTCAATCTGGACCAACAGCATTGAGGAGATATTGAACCTGTCCTTCAATCTGGACCAACAGCATTGAGGAGATATTGAACCTGTCCTTCAGTCTGGACCAACAGCATTGAGGAGATATTGAACCTGTCCTTCAATCTGGACCAACAGCATTGAGGAGATATTGAACCTGTCCTTCAGTCTGGACCAACAGCATTGAGGAGATATTGAACCTGTCCTTCAATCTGGACCAACAGCATTGAGGAGATATTGAACCTGTCCTTCAATCTGGACCAACAGCATTGAGGAGATATTGAACCTGTCCTTCAGTCTGGACCAACAGCATTGAGGAGATATTGAACCTGTCCTTCAGTCTGGACCAACAGCATTGAGGAGATATTGAACCTGTCCTTCAGTCTGGACCAACAGCATTGAGGAGATATTGAACCTGTCCTTCAGTCTGGACCAACAGCATTGAGGAGATATTGAACCTGTCCTTCAGTCTGGACCAACAGCATTGAGGAGATATTGAACCTGTCCTTCAATCTGGACCAACAGCATTGAGGAGATATTGAACCTGTCCTTCAATCTGGACCAACAGCATTGAGGAGATATTGAACCTGTCCTTCAGTCTGGACCAACAGCATTGAGGAGATATTGAACCTGTCCTTCAGTCTGGACCAACAGAATTGAGGAGATATTGAACCTGTCCTTCAATCTGGACCAACAGCATTGAGGAGATATTGAACCTGTCCTTCAGTCTGGACCAACAGCATTGAGGAGATATTGAACCTGTCCTTCAATCTGGACCAACAGCATTGAGGAGATATTGAACCTGTCCTTCAGTCTGGACCAACAGCATTGAGGAGATATTGAACCTGTCCTTCAATCTGGACCAACAGCATTGAGGAGATATTGAACCTGTCCTTCAGTCTGAACCAACAGCATTGAGGAGATATTGAACCTGTCCTTCAATCTGGACCAACAGCATTGAGGAGATATTGAACCTGTCCTTCAATCTGGACCAACAGCATTGAGGAGATATTGAACCTGTCCTTCAATCTGGACCAACAGCATTGAGGAGATATTGAACCTGTCCTTCAGTCTGGACCAACAGCATTGAGGAGATATTGAACCTGTCCTTCAGTCTGGACCAACAGCATTGAGGAGATATTGAACCTGTCCTTCAATCTGGACCAACAGCATTGAGGAGATATTGAACCTGTCCTTCAGTCTGGACCAACAGCATTGAGGAGATATTGAACCTGTCCTTCAATCTGGACCAACAGCATTGAGGAGATATTGAACCTGTCCTTCAGTCTGGACCAACAGCATTGAGGAGATATTGAACCTGTCCTTCAATCTGGACCAACAGCATTGAGGAGATATTGAACCTGTCCTTCAATCTGGACCAACAGCATTGAGGAGATATTGAACCTGTCCTTCAGTCTGGACCAACAGCATTGAGGAGATATTGAACCTGTCCTTCAATCTGGACCAACAGCATTGAGGAGATATTGAACCTGTCCTTCAATCTGGACCAACAGCATTGAGGAGATATTGAACCTGTCCTTCAGTCTGGACCAACAGCATTGAGGAGATATTGAACCTGTCCTTCAGTCTGGACCAACAGAATTGAGGAGATATTGAACCTGTCCTTCAATCTGGACCAACAGCATTGAGGAGATATTGAACCTGTCCTTCAGTCTGGACCAACAGCATTGAGGAGATATTGAACCTGTCCTTCAATCTGGACCAACAGCATTGAGGAGATATTGAACCTGTCCTTCAGTCTGGACCAACAGCATTGAGGAGATATTGAACCTGTCCTTCAATCTGGACCAACAGCATTGAGGAGATATTGAACCTGTCCTTCAGTCTGAACCAACAGCATTGAGGAGATATTGAACCTGTCCTTCAATCTGGACCAACAGCATTGAGGAGATATTGAACCTGTCCTTCAATCTGGACCAACAGCATTGAGGAGATATTGAACCTGTCCTTCAATCTGGACCAACAGCATTGAGGAGATATTGAACCTGTCCTTCAGTCTGGACCAACAGCATTGAGGAGATATTGAACCTGTCCTTCAGTCTGGACCAACAGCATTGAGGAGATATTGAACCTGTCCTTCAATCTGGACCAACAGCATTGAGGAGATATTGAACCTGTCCTTCAATCTGGACCAACAGCATTGAGGAGATATTGAACCTGTCCTTCAATCTGGACCAACATCATTGAGGAGATATTGAACCTGTCCTTCAGTCTGGACCAACAGCATTGAGGAGATATTGAACCTGTCCTTCAATCTGGACCAACAGCATTGAGGAGATATTGAACCTGTCCTTCAGTCTGGACCAACAGCATTGAGGAGATATTGAACCTGTCCTTCAATCTGGACCAACAGCATTGAGGAGATATTGAACCTGTCCTTCAATCTGGACCAACAGCATTGAGGAGATATTGAACCTGTCCTTCAGTCTGGACCAACAGCATTGAGGAGATATTGAACCTGTCCTTCAGTCTGGACCAACAGCATTGAGGAGATATTGAACCTGTCCTTCAATCTGGACCAACAGCATTGAGGAGATATTGAACCTGTCCTTCAGTCTGGACCAACAGCATTGAGGAGATATTGAACCTGTCCTTCAGTCTGGACCAACAGCATTGAGGAGATATTGAACCTGTCCTTCAATCTGGACCAACAGCATTGAGGAGATATTGAACCTGTCCTTCAATCTGGACCAACAGCATTGAGGAGATTTTGAACCTGTCCTTCAATCTGGACCAACAGCATTGAGGAGATATTGAACCTGTCCTTCAGTCTGGACCAACAGCATTGAGGAGATATTGAACCTGTCCTTCAATCTGGACCAACAGCATTGAGGAGATATTGAACCTGTCCTTCAGTCTGGACCAACAGCATTGAGGAGATATTGAACCTGTCCTTCAATCTGGACCAACAGCATTGAGGAGATATTGAACCTGTCCTTCAGTCTGGACCAACAGCATTGAGGAGATATTGAACCTGTCCTTCAATCTGGACCAACAGCATTGAGGAGATATTGAACCTGTCCTTCAATCTGGACCAACAGCATTGAGGAGATATTGAACCTGTCCTTCAGTCTGGACCAACAGCATTGAGGAGATATTGAACCTGTCCTTCAATCTGGACCAACAGCATTGAGGAGATATTGAACCTGTCCTTCAATCTGGACCAACAGCATTGAGGAGATATTGAACCTGTCCTTCAGTCTGGACCAACAGCATTGAGGAGATATTGAACCTGTCCTTCAGTCTGGACCAACAGAATTGAGGAGATATTGAACCTGTCCTTCAATCTGGACCAACAGCATTGAGGAGATATTGAACCTGTCCTTCAGTCTGGACCAACAGCATTGAGGAGATATTGAACCTGTCCTTCAATCTGGACCAACAGCATTGAGGAGATATTGAACCTGTCCTTCAGTCTGGACCAACAGCATTGAGGAGATATTGAACCTGTCCTTCAATCTGGACCAACAGCATTGAGGAGATATTGAACCTGTCCTTCAGTCTGAACCAACAGCATTGAGGAGATATTGAACCTGTCCTTCAATCTGGACCAACAGCATTGAGGAGATATTGAACCTGTCCTTCAATCTGGACCAACAGCATTGAGGAGATATTGAACCTGTCCTTCAATCTGGACCAACAGCATTGAGGAGATATTGAACCTGTCCTTCAGTCTGGACCAACAGCATTGAGGAGATATTGAACCTGTCCTTCAGTCTGGACCAACAGCATTGAGGAGATATTGAACCTGTCCTTCAATCTGGACCAACAGCATTGAGGAGATATTGAACCTGTCCTTCAATCTGGACCAACAGCATTGAGGAGATATTGAACCTGTCCTTCAATCTGGACCAACATCATTGAGGAGATATTGAACCTGTCCTTCAGTCTGGACCAACAGCATTGAGGAGATATTGAACCTGTCCTTCAATCTGGACCAACAGCATTGAGGAGATATTGAACCTGTCCTTCAGTCTGGACCAACAGCATTGAGGAGATATTGAACCTGTCCTTCAATCTGGACCAACAGCATTGAGGAGATATTGAACCTGTCCTTCAATCTGGACCAACAGCATTGAGGAGATATTGAACCTGTCCTTCAGTCTGGACCAACAGCATTGAGGAGATATTGAACCTGTCCTTCAGTCTGGACCAACAGCATTGAGGAGATATTGAACCTGTCCTTCAATCTGGACCAACAGCATTGAGGAGATATTGAACCTGTCCTTCAGTCTGGACCAACAGCATTGAGGAGATATTGAACCTGTCCTTCAGTCTGGACCAACAGCATTGAGGAGATATTGAACCTGTCCTTCAATCTGGACCAACAGCATTGAGGAGATATTGAACCTGTCCTTCAATCTGGACCAACAGCATTGAGGAGATTTTGAACCTGTCCTTCAATCTGGACCAACAGCATTGAGGAGATATTGAACCTGTCCTTCAGTCTGGACCAACAGCATTGAGGAGATATTGAACCTGTCCTTCAATCTGGACCAACAGCATTGAGGAGATATTGAACCTGTCCTTCAATCTGGACCAACAGCATTGAGGAGATATTGAACCTGTCCTTGAATCTGGACCAACAGCATTGAGGAGATATTGAACCTGTCCTTCAGTCTGGACCAACAGCATTGAGGAGATATTGAACCTGTCCTTCAGTCTGGACCAACAGCATTGAGGAGATATTGAACCTGTCCTTCAATCTGGACCAACAGCATTGAGGAGATATTGAACCTGTCCTTCAATCTGGACCAACAGCATTGAGGAGATATTGAACCTGTCCTTCAATCTGGACCAACAGCATTGAGGAGATATTGAACCTGTCCTTCAGTCTGGACCAACAGCATTGAGGAGATATTGAACCTGTCCTTCAATCTGGACCAACAGCATTGAGGAGATATTGAACCTGTCCTTCAGTCTGGACCAACAGCATTGAGGAGATATTGAACCTGTCCTTCAATCTGGACCAACAGCATTGAGGAGATATTGAACCTGTCCTTCAATCTGGACCAACAGCATTGAGGAGATATTGAACCTGTCCTTCAGTCTGGACCAACAGCATTGAGGAGATATTGAACCTGTCCTTCAGTCTGGACCAACAGCATTGAGGAGATATTGAACCTGTCCTTCAGTCTGGACCAACAGCATTGAGGAGATATTGAACCTGTCCTTCAGTCTGGACCAACAGCATTGAGGAGATATTGAACCTGTCCTTCAGTCTGGACCAACAGCATTGAGGAGATATTGAACCTGTCCTTCAATCTGGACCAACAGCATTGAGGAGATATTGAACCTGTCCTTCAATCTGGACCAACAGCATTGAGGAGATATTGAACCTGTCCTTCAGTCTGGACCAACAGCATTGAGGAGATATTGAACCTGTCCTTCAGTCTGGACCAACAGCATTGAGGAGATATTGAACCTGTCCTTCAATCTGGACCAACAGCATTGAGGAGATATTGAACCTGTCCTTCAGTCTGGACCAACAGCATTGAGGAGATATTGAACCTGTCCTTCAATCTGGAACAACAGCATTGAGGAGATATTGAACCTGTCCTTCAGTCTGGACCAACAGCATTGAGGAGATATTGAACCTGTCCTTCAATCTGGACCAACAGCATTGAGGAGATATTGAACCTGTCCTTCAATCTGGACCAACAGCATTGAGGAGATATTGAACCTGTCCTTCAGTCTGGACCAACAGCATTGAGGAGATATTGAACCTGTCCTTCAGTCTGGACCAACAGCATTGAGGAGATATTGAACCTGTCCTTCAATCTGGACCAACAGCATTGAGGAGATATTGAACCTGTCCTTCAGTCTGGACCAACAGCATTGAGGAGATATTGAACCTGTCCTTCAGTCTGGACCAACAGCATTGAGGAGATATTGAACCTGTCCTTCAATCTGGACCAACAGCATTGAGGAGATATTGAACCTGTCCTTCAGTCTGGACCAACAGCATTGAGGAGATATTGAACCTGTCCTTCAGTCTGGACCAACAGCATTGAGGAGATATTGAACCTGTCCTTCAATCTGGACCAACAGCATTGAGGAGATATTGAACCTGTCCTTCAATCTGGACCAACAGCATTGAGGAGATTTTGAACCTGTCTTTCAATCTGGACCAACAGCATTGAGGAGATATTGAACCTGTCCTTCAGTCTGGACCAACAGCATTGAGGAGATATTGAACCTGTCCTTCAATCTGGACCAACAGCATTGAGGAGATATTGAACCTGTCCTTCAATCTGGACCAACAGCATTGAGGAGATATTGAACCTGTCCTTCAATCTGGACCAACAGCATTGAGGAGATATTGAACCTGTCCTTCAGTCTGGACCAACAGCATTGAGGAGATATTGAACCTGTCCTTCAGTCTGGACCAACAGCATTGAGGAGATATTGAACCTGTCCTTCAATCTGGACCAACAGCATTGAGGAGATATTGAACCTGTCCTTCAATCTGGACCAACAGCATTGAGGAGATATTGAACCTGTCCTTCAATCTGGACCAACAGCATTGAGGAGATATTGAACCTGTCCTTCAGTCTGGACCAACAGCATTGAGGAGATATTGAACCTGTCCTTCAATCTGGACCAACAGCATTGAGGAGATATTGAACCTGTCCTTCAGTCTGGACCAACAGCATTGAGGAGATATTGAACCTGTCCTTCAATCTGGACCAACAGCATTGAGGAGATATTGAACCTGTCCTTCAATCTGGACCAACAGCATTGAGGAGATATTGAACCTGTCCTTCAGTCTGGACCAACAGCATTGAGGAGATATTGAACCTGTCCTTCAGTCTGGACCAACAGCATTGAGGAGATATTGAACCTGTCCTTCAGTCTGGACCAACAGCATTGAGGAGATATTGAACCTGTCCTTCAGTCTGGACCAACAGCATTGAGGAGATATTGAACCTGTCCTTCAATCTGGACCAACAGCATTGAGGAGATATTGAACCTGTCCTTCAATCTGGACCAACAGCATTGAGGAGATATTGAACCTGTCCTTCAGTCTGGACCAACAGCATTGAGGAGATATTGAACCTGTCCTTCAGTCTGGTCCAACAGAATTGAGGAGATATTGAACCTGTCCTTCAATCTGGACCAACAGCATTGAGGAGATATTGAACCTGTCCTTCAGTCTGGACCAACAGCATTGAGGAGATATTGAACCTGTCCTTCAATCTGGACCAACAGCATTGAGGAGATATTGAACCTGTCCTTCAGTCTGGACCAACAGCATTGAGGAGATATTGAACCTGTCCTTCAATCTGGACCAACAGCATTGAGGAGATATTGAACCTGTCCTTCAGTCTGAACCAACAGCATTGAGGAGATATTGAACCTGTCCTTCAATCTGGACCAACAGCATTGAGGAGATATTGAACCTGTCCTTCAATCTGGACCAACAGCATTGAGGAGATATTGAACCTGTCCTTCAATCTGGACCAACAGCATTGAGGAGATATTGAACCTGTCCTTCAGTCTGGACCAACAGCATTGAGGAGATATTGAACCTGTCCTTCAGTCTGGACCAACAGCATTGAGGAGATATTGAACCTGTCCTTCAATCTGGACCAACAGCATTGAGGAGATATTGAACCTGTCCTTCAATCTGGACCAACAGCATTGAGGAGATATTGAACCTGTCCTTCAATCTGGACCAACAGCATTGAGGAGATATTGAACCTGTCCTTCAGTCTGGACCAACAGCATTGAGGAGATATTGAACCTGTCCTTCAATCTGGACCAACAGCATTGAGGAGATATTGAACCTGTCCTTCAATCTGGACCAACAGCATTGAGGAGATATTGAACCTGTCCTTCAGTCTGGACCAACAGCATTGAGGAGATATTGAACCTGTCCTTCAATCTGGACCAACAGCATTGAGGAGATATTGAACCTGTCCTTCAATCTGGACCAACAGCATTGAGGAGATATTGAACCTGTCCTTCAATCTGGACCAACAGCATTGAGGAGATATTGAACCTGTCCTTCAATCTGGACCAACAGCATTGAGGAGATATTGAACCTGTCCTTCAGTCTGGACCAACAGCATTGAGGAGATATTGAACCTGTCCTTCAGTCTGGACCAACAGCATTGAGGAGATATTGAACCTGTCCTTCAATCTGGACCAACAGCATTGAGGAGATATTGAACCTGTCCTTCAATCTGGACCAACAGCATTGAGGAGATATTGAACCTGTCCTTCAGTCTGGACCAACAGCATTGAGGAGATATTGAACCTGTCCTTCAGTCTGGACCAACAGCATTGAGGAGATATTGAACCTGTCCTTCAATCTGGACCAACAGCATTGAGGAGATATTGAACCTGTCCTTCAGTCTGGACCAACAGCATTGAGGAGATATTGAACCTGTCCTTCAGTCTGGACCAACAGCATTGAGGAGATATTGAACCTGTCCTTCAGTCTGGACCAACAGCATTGAGGAGATATTGAACCTGTCCTTCAATCTGGACCAACAGCATTGAGGAGATATTGAACCTGTCCTTCAATCTGGACCAACAGCATTGAGGAGATATTTAACCTGTCCTTCAATCTGGACCAACAGCATTGAGGAGATATTGAACCTGTCCTTCAATCTGGACCAACAGCATTGAGGAGATATTGAACCTGTCCTTCAATCTGGACCAACAGCATTGAGGAGATATTGAACCTGTCCTTCAATCTGGACCAACAGCATTGAGGAGATATTGAACCTGTCCTTCAATCTGGACCAACAGCATTGAGGAGATATTGAACCTGTCCTTCAGTCTGGACCAACAGCATTGAGGAGATATTGAACCTGTCCTTCAATCTGGACCAACAGCATTGAGGAGATATTGAACCTGTCCTTCAATCTGGACCAACAGCATTGAGGAGATATTGAACACTAAATATTGAATAGAGTATCATTGGAGTACCGATTGAACCGATTGGTCTTGGTTTTTCTTCTGAAACTCGGAGGTGAAACTAGATTGGTACATAACCCACCCCCACCCACCTCTGTAACACACACACACACACACACACACACACACACACACACACACACACACACACACACACACACACACACACACACACACACACACACACACACACACACACACACACACACACACACACGTGCTAGCTCATTGTATGTGTGGTTAGCGTTCTGTCTCAAAATGGAGGCAATGCGTCCAACACATTGGTGTTGGATGAGGCGAGTTTACCCCTTATTACGTAAAGTGTCTTTTCTTCCTCAGTTGTTAGAAAGGAGCTATATATATATATATATATTAATCCATTATTAAACTCGACTCTACTGCCGAAAACCCTCCTCCACTCATCCTTGGAAGGACTCTCCGTTGAATCACAATAAAGAAAAGGTTGAATGAAGAATATATTTTTCAATAAGACATGAATGCACTCTCCATCCAATGCTCCAAAAGCACCATGAAAATACATGAACCCAGATACAGGTGAATAAATGAACCCAGATACAGGTGAATAAATGAACCCAGATACAGGTGAACACATGAACCCAGATACAGGTGAACACATGAACCCAGATACAGGTGAATACATGAACCCAGATACAGGTGAACACATGAACCCAGATACAGGTGAACACATGAACCCAGATACAGGTGAAATCATGAACCCAGATACAGGTGAATACATGAACCCAGATACAGGTGAATACATGAACCCAGATACAGGTGAACACATGAACCCAGATACAGGTGAATACATGAACCCAGATACAGGTGAATAAATGAACCCAGATACAGGTGAACACATGAACCCAGATACAGGTGAACACATGAACCCAGATACAGGTGAACACATGAACCCAGATACAGGTGAACACATGAACCCAGATACAGGTGAACACATGAACCCAGATACAGGTGAACACATGAACCCAGATACAGGTGAACACATGAACCGAGATACAGGTGAACACATGAACCCAGATACAGGTGAATACATGAACCCAGATACAGGTGAACACATGAACCCAGATACAGGTGAACACATGAACCCAGATACAGGTGAACACATGAACCCAGATACAGGTGAAATCATGAACCCAGATACAGGTGAATACATGAACCCAGATACAGGTGAACACATGAACCCAGATACAGGTGAATACATGAACCCAGATACAGGTGAACACATGAACCCAGATACAGGTGAAATCATGAACCCAGATACAGGTGAATACATGAACCCAGATACAGGTGAACACATGAACCCAGATACAGGTGAATACATGAACCCAGATACAGGTGAATACATGAACCCAGATACAGGTGAACACATGAACCCAGATACAGGTGAATACATGAACCCAGATACAGGTGAATAAATGAACCCAGATACAGGTGAAATCATGAACCCAGATACAGGTGAATACATGAACCCAGATACAGGTGAACACATGAACCCAGATACAGGTGAACACATGAACCCAGATACAGGTGAACTCATGAACCCAGATACAGGTGAATACATGAACCCAGATACAGGTGAATACATGAACCCAGATACAGGTGAACACATGAACCCAGATACAGGTGAATACATGAACCCAGATACAGGTGAATAAATGAACCCAGATACAGGTGAATACATGAACCCAGATACAGGTGAAATCATGAACCCAGATACAGGTGAACACATGAACCCAGATACAGGGCATAAAGTATTCAGATCCACATGTTGTTGTTACAGCCTCATTTCGAAAATGTATTAAAACATTTCCTGCCCCCCCCCCTCAATGTATAACACAATATCCCACAATTACTAAGTGAAAAAAACAACGTTTTGACATTATTTTATATTATTTTATTATTACATATTTACATCAGTATTCAGACTCATTGCTGTGAGACTCAAAATTGAGCTCAGGTACATCCTGTTTCCATTGATCATCCTTAAGATTTTTGTACAACTTGATTGGTGTCCACCTGTGGTACATTCAATTGATTGGACATGATTTGGAAAGGCACACACTTTTTTATTTAAAGGTCCCACAGTTGACAGTCCATGTTAGAGCAAAAACCAAGCCATGAGGTCGAAGGAATAGAGCTCCGAGAATGGATTGTGTCGAGGCACAGATCTGGGGAAGGGTACCAAAAAATGTCTGCAGCATTGAAGGTCCAAAAGATCACAGTGGGCTCCATGATTCTTAAACGGAAGAAGGTTGGAACCACTAAGACTCATCCTAGAGCTGGCTGTCTGGCCAAACTGAGCAATCGGTGTAGAAGGGCCTTGGTCATGGAGGTGACCAAGAACCAGATGGACACTCTGGGAGAGATCTAGAATGCCTCTGTGGAGATAGGAGAACCTTCCAGAAGATCAACCATATCTGAAGCACTCCACCAATCAGGCCTTTATGGTAGAGTGGCCAGATGGAAGACAATCCTCAGTAAAAGACACATGACAGCCCGCTTGGAGTTTGCCAAAAGGCACCTAAAGGACTCTCAGACCATGAGTGACAAGATTCTCTGGTCTGATGAAACCAAGATTGAACTCTTTAGCCTAAATGCCATGCCTCACAGCCAAGACAACGCAGGAGTGGCTTTGGGATAAGTCTCTGAATGTCCTTGAGTGGCCCAGCCAGAGCCCGGACTTGAACCCCATTGAACATCTCTGGAGAGACTTGAAAATAACTGCGCAGCGACGCCCCCCGTTCCGAACCTGACAGAGCTTGAGACGATCTGCAGAGAAGAATGGGAGAAACTCCCCAAATACAGGTGTGCCAAGATTGTAGCGTCACACCCAAGAAGACTCGAAGCTGTAATCGCTGCCAAAAGTTCTTCAACAAAGTACTGAGTAAAGGGTCTGAATACTTATGTAAACCTGTTTTTGCTTTGTCATTAGGGGGGTATTTTGTGTAGATTGATGAAGAAAAAACATTTTTTAAATCTTTTTGAGAGTAAGGCTGTAATGTAACAAAACGTTTAAAAAGTCAAGTGGTCTGAATAGTGTAGGTCTAATAAAGGATGCAGAATTGAATAAAACATGAATGAAAATAAATAAAACTCTCTCCATCCAATGTACTCCGCCCAACGTGAACCTACATGAACCCATGTGATCTGAACTCACACACATTTTTCCAATGTTTATGAACTGAATGAGCCAAGTAAGGAGGAACACATAGCCAGGGATTAAATCCCATCGCTGGGTGTCAACAATGAGGCTTTTAAAGGCAATGTTAGCGCGTTCACAGAGATTACATTCATTGCAAAATGCTGCAGACGTCGGCTCAATTGAAATTGACCGATTAAAGGATTCATTGTCTGCAGGCGTGATTGGATTGAATCCTGGCCTTGATGTCTTTACTTGGTGCTTGTGTAGCATACATGAGTTGGGCTTGTGGTAACGTGAAGAGAGAAATTCTTCTTGGTCAATGGGTCAAGAAATAGTTTATTCCATTGGAGACCAGAGGGGTATACAACAAAGCAAGCTAGATCTACTCAGGTGTTTATGAAGCTAGCAAGCTTCAGTTAGCTTCACGTTCAGGCTCTATCCGTACCATGACGGTGGATATTGCTCGTCAGCCTGCCACTAACTTTAGCAGGCTTGTGGATGTACAGTCATGTGAAAAATGACAGTTTGGAAAGCAAATGCGGTCATTACTAAACTTGTCATTACAATTGTTTTTTACACACCAAGAAAATACATTTGATTAATAATATTTCTAATAATCTAGTCTTCCTCAAATGAATTGGAAACAAACAATCTTTGCGAGAGGGAGGGTCTCTGATTTTCATTGGTCCTCAACCCGGCAGCTCAGACACTCAGGCTAAATGGAGTTAGCCCTGAGATAGCCAGCCTCGTAGGAGCAGGTTAGTTCTGAAGGATTCATTGCCATAGACATTTACCTGGCTAAAAGGTGAGCTACTTTGGTAGTTGATGTCACTTCCTGACCTTAGTTCCTTTTTTATGTCTCTATTTTGGTTGGGTCAGGGCGTGAGTTGGGGTGGGCATTTTATGTTTTGGTTCTGTGTGTTATATTTCTAGGTGTTTGGCCTGGTATGGTTCCCAATCAGAGGCAGCTGTAAATCGTTGTCTCTGATTGAGAACAATACTTAGGCAGCCTGTTTTCCCACTATGGGTTGTGGGTAGTTATTTTCCGTTTCAGTGTTTGCACCATACGGGACTGTTTCGTTTTTCATTTATTCTCTTGTTCTTTTGTATTTAGTGTTCAGTTAATTAAAGGAAATATGAACACGTACTACGCTGCGCTTTGGTCTACTCCTTCTTCCTCAGACGAACATCGTTACAGTTGACCTTATAGTTGACCGAAGTCATCACTAACTCCTCAAAACTAATTGGGCTCTGGGCTCTGGGTTCAGATCCTTCCAGTGACACGTCCTCCCTCTGTGTTGATGACAGATGACTCTCTGACTGTGGTGACGTGTCAGTGATGTTGACTGTAAGGTGATAGATGACTCTGACTCACTGTGGTGACGTGTCAGTGATGTTGACTGTAAGGTGATAGATGACACTCTGACTCACTGTGGTGACGTGTCAGTGATGTTGACTGTAAGGTGATAGATGACTCTCTGACTCACTGTGGTGACGTGTCAGTGATGTTGACTGTAAGGTGATAGATGACTCTGACTCACTGTGGTGACGTGTCAATGATGTTGACTGTAAGGTGATAGATGACTCTCTGACTCACTGTGGTGACGTGTCAGTGATGTTGACTGTAAGGTGATAGATGACTCTCTGACTCACTGTGGTGACGTGTCAGTGATGTTGACTGTCTCTGACTCACTGTGGTGACGTGTCAGTGATGTTGACTGTAAGGTGATAGATGACTCTCTGACTCACTGTGGTGACGTGTCAGTGATGTTGACTGTAAGGTGATAGATGACTCTCCGACTCACTGTGGTGACGTGTCAGTGATGTTGACTGTAAGGTGATAGATGACTCTCTGACTCACTGTGGTGACGTGTCAGTGATGTTGACTGTAAGGTGATAGATGACTCTGACTCACTGTGGTGACGTGTCAGTGATGTTGACTGTAAGGTGACAGATGACTCTCTGACTGTGGTGACGTGTCAGTGATGTTGACTGTAAGGTGACAGATGACTCTCTGACTCACTGTGGTGACGTGTCAGTGATGTTGACTGTAAGGTGATAGATGACTCTGACTCACTGTGGTGACGTGTCAGTGATGTTGACTGTAAGGTGATAGATGACTCTGACTCACTGTGGTGACGTGTCAGTGATGTTGACTGTAAGGTGATAGATGACTCTCTGACTGTGGTGACGTGTCAGTGATGTTGACTGTAAGGTGATAGATGACTCTGACTCACTGTGGTGACGTGTCAATGATGTTGACTGTAAGGTGATAGATGACTCTCTGACTGACTGTGGTGACGTGTCAATGATGTTGACTGTAAGGTGATAGATGACTCTCTGACTCACTGTGGTGACGTGTCAGTGATGTTGACTGTAAGGTGACAGATGACTCTCTGACTGACTGTGGTGACGTGTCAGTGATGTTGACTGTAAGGTGATAGATGACTCTCTGACTCACTGTGGTGACGTGTCAGTGATGTTGACTGTAAGGTGATAGATGACTCTGACTCACTGTGGTGACGTGTCAGTGATGTTGACTGTAAGGTGATAGATGACTCTGACTCACTGTGGTGACGTGTCAATGATGTTGACTGTAAGGTGATAGATGACTCTCTGACTCACTGTGGTGACGTGTCAGTGATGTTGACTGTAAGGTGATAGATGACTCTCTGACTCACTGTGGTGACGTGTCAGTGATGTTGACTGTAAGGTGATAGATGACTCTGACTCACTGTGGTGACGTGTCAGTGATGTTGACTGTAAGGTGATAGATGACTCTGACTCACTGTGGTGACATGTCAATGATGTTGACTGTAAGGTGATAGATGACTCTCTGACTCACTGTGGTGACGTGTCAGTGATGTTGACTGTAAGGTGACAGATGACTCTCTGACTGACTGTGGTGACGTGTCAGTGATGTTGACTGTAAGGTGATAGATGACTCTCTGACTCACTGTGGTGACGTGTCAGTGATGTTGACTGTAAGGTGATAGATGACTCTCTGACTCACTGTGGTGACGTGTCAGTGATGTTGACTGTAAGGTGATAGATGACTCTGACTCACTGTGGTGACGTGTCAATGATGTTGACTGTAAGGTGATAGATGACTCTCTGACTCACTGTGGTGACGTGTCAGTGATGTTGACTGTAAGGTGATAGATGACTCTCTGACTCACTGTGGTGACGTGTCAGTGATGTTGACTGTAAGGTGATAGATGACTCTGACTCACTGTGGTGACGTGTCAATGATGTTGACTGTAAGGTGATAGATGACTCTCTGACTCACTGTGGTGACGTGTCAGTGATGTTGACTGTAAGGTGATAGATGACTCTCTGACTCACTGTGGTGACGTGTCAATGATGTTGACTGTAAGGTGATAGATGACTCTCTGACTCACTGTGGTGACATGTCAGTGATGTTGACTGTAAGGTGATAGATGACTCTCTGACTCACTGTGGTGATGTGTCAGTGATGTTGACTGTAAGGTGATAGATGACTCTCTGACTCACTGTGGTGACGTGTCAGTGATGTTGACTGTAAGGTGATAGATGACTCTGACTCACTGTGGTGACGTGTCAGTGATGTTGACTGTAAGGTGATAGATGACTCTGACTCACTGTGGTGACGTGTCAATGATGTTGACTGTAAGGTGATAGATGACTCTCTGACTCACTGTGGTGACGTGTCAGTGATGTTGACTGTAAGGTGATAGATGACTCTGACTCACTGTGGTGACGTGTCAATGATGTTGACTGTAAGGTGATAGATGACTCTCTGACTCACTGTGGTGACGTGTCAGTGATGTTGACTGTAAGGTGATAGATGACTCTCTGACTCACTGTGGTGACGTGTCAATGATGTTGACTGTAAGGTGATAGATGACTCTCTGACTCACTGTGGTGACATGTCAGTGATGTTGACTGTAAGGTGATAGATGACTCTCTGACTCACTGTGGTGACGTGTCAGTGATGTTGACTGTAAGGTGATAGATGACTCTCTGACTCACTGTGGTGACGTGTCAGTGATGTTGACTGTAAGGTGATAGATGACTCTGACTCACTGTGGTGACGTGTCAGTGATGTTGACTGTAAGGTGATAGATGACTCTGACTCACTGTGGTGACGTGTCAATGATGTTGACTGTAAGGTGATAGATGACTCTCTGACTCACTGTGGTGACGTGTCAGTGATGTTGACTGTAAGGTGATAGATGACTCTGACTCACTGTGGTGACGTGTCAGTGATGTTGACTGTAAGGTGATAGATGACTCTCTGACTCACTGTGGTGACGTGTCAGTGATGTTGACTGTAAGGTGATAGATGACTCAGACTCACTGTGGTGACGTGTCAATGATGTTGACTGTAAGGTGATAGATGACTCTCTGACTCACTGTTGATGACGTGTCAGTGATGTTGACTGTAAGGTGATAGATGACTCTCTGACTCACTGTGGTGACGTGTCAATGATGTTGACTGTAAGGTGATAGATGACTCTCTGACTCACTGTGGTGACATGTCAGTGATGTTGACTGTAAGGTGATAGATGACTCTCTGACTCACTGTGGTGACGTTTCAGTGATGTTGACTGTAAGGTGATAGATGACTCTGACTCACTGTGGTGACGTGTCAATGATGTTGACTGTAAGGTGATAGATGACTCTCTGACTGACTGTGGTGACGTGTCAGTGATGTTGACTGTAAGGTGAGAGATGACTCTCTGACTCACTGTGGTGACGTGTCAGTGATGTTGACTGTAAGGTGATAGATGACTCTGCCTCACTGTGGTGACGTGTCAGTGTTGTTGACTGTAAGGTGACAGATGACTCTGACTCACTGTGGTGACGTGTCAGTGATGTTGACTGTAAGGTGATAGATGACTCTCTGACTCACTGTGGTGACGTGTCAGTGATGTTGACTGTAAGGTGATAGATGACTCTCTGACTCACTGTGGTGACGTGTCAATGATGTTGACTGTAAGGTGATAGATGACTCTCTGACTGACTGTGGTGACGTGTCAGTGATGTTGACTGTAAGGTGATAGATGACTCTGACTCACTGTGGTGACGTGTCAGTGATGTTGACTGTAAGGTGATAGATGACTCTCTGACTGTGGTGACGTGTCAGTGATGTTGACTGTAAGGTGATAGATGACTCTCTGACTGTGGTGACGTGTCAGTGATGTTGACTGTAAGGTGACAGATGACTCTGACTCACTGTGGTGACGTGTCAGTGATGTTGACTGTAAGGTGATAGATGACTCTGACTCACTGTGGTGACGTGTCAGTGATGTTGACTGTAAGGTGATAGATGACTCTCTGACTCACTGTGGTGACGTGTCAGTGATGTTGACTGTAAGGTGATAGATGACTCTCTGACTCACTGTGATGACGTGTCAGTGATGTTGACTGTAAAGGTGATAGATGACTCTCTGACTGTGGTGACGTGTCAGTGATGTTGACTGTAAGGTGATAGATGACTCTCTGACTGACTGTGGTGACGTGTCAGTGATGTTGACTGTAAGGTGATAGATGACTCTCTGACTCACTGTGGTGACGTGTCAGTGATGTTGACTGTAAGGTGATAGATGACTCTCTGACTCACTGTGGTGACGTGTCAGTGATGTTGACTGTAAGGTGACAGATGACTCTCTGACTGTGGTGACGTGTCAGTGATGTTGACTGTAAGGTGATAGATGACTCTCTGACTGACTGTGGTGACGTGTCAGTGATGTTGACTGTAAGGTGACAGATGACTCTGACTCACTGTGGTGACGTGTCAGTGATGTTGACTGTAAGGTGACAGATGACTCTGACTCACTGTGGTGACGTGTCAGTGATGTTGACTGTAAGGTGATAGATGACTCTGCCTCACTGTGGTGACGTGTCAGTGTTGTTGACTGTAAGGTGACAGATGACTCTGACTCACTGTGGTGACGTGTCAGTGATGTTGACTGTAAGGTGATAGATGACTCTCTGACTCACTGTGGTGACGTGTCAGTGATGTTGACTGTAAGGTGATAAATGACTCTCTGACTCACTGTGGTGACGTGTCAATGATGTTGACTGTAAGGTGATAGATGACTCTCTGACTGACTGTGGTGACGTGTCAGTGATGTTGACTGTAAGGTGATAGATGACTCTGACTCACTGTGGTGACGTGTCAGTGATGTTGACTGTAAGGTGATAGATGACTCTCTGACTCACTGTGGTGACGTGTCAGTGATGTTGACTGTAAGGTGATAGATGACTCTCTGACTGTGGTGACGTGTCAGTGATGTTGACTGTAAGGTGACAGATGACTCTGACTCACTGTGGTGACGTGTCAGTGATGTTGACTGTAAGGTGATAGATGACTCTGACTCACTGTGGTGACGTGTCAGTGATGTTGACTGTAAGGTGATAGATGACTCTCTGACTCACTGTGGTGACGTGTCAGTGATGTTGACTGTAAGGTGATAGATGACTCTCTGACTCACTGTGATGACGTGTCAGTGATGTTGACTGTAAAGGTGATAGATGACTCTCTGACTGTGGTGACGTGTCAGTGATGTTGACTGTAAGGTGATAGATGACTCTCTGACTGACTGTGGTGACGTGTCAGTGATGTTGACTGTAAGGTGATAGATGACTCTCTGACTCACTGTGGTGACGTGTCAGTGATGTTGACTGTAAGGTGATAGATGACTCTCTGACTCACTGTGGTGACGTGTCAGTGATGTTGACTGTAAGGTGATAGATGACTCTGACTCACTGTGGTGACGTGTCAGTGATGTTGACTGTAAGGTGACAGATGACTCTCTGACTGTGGTGACGTGTCAGTGATGTTGACTGTAAGGTGATAGATGACTCTCTGACTGACTGTGGTGACGTGTCAGTGATGTTGACTGTAAGGTGACAGATGACTCTGACTCACTGTGGTGACGTGTCAGTGATGTTGACTGTAAGGTGACAGATGACTCTGACTCACTGTGGTGACGTGTCAGTGATGTTGACTGTAAGGTGATAGATGACTCTGACTCACTGTGGTGACGTGTCAGTGATGTTGACTGTAAGGTGATAGATGACTCTCTGACTCACTGTGGTGACGTGTCAGTGATGTTGACTGTAAGGTGATAGATGACTCTCTGACTCACTGTGGTGACGTGTCAGTGATGTTGACTGTAAAGGTGATAGATGACTCTCTGACTGTGGTGACGTGTCAGTGATGTTGACTGTAAGGTGATAGATGACTCTCTGACTGACTGTGGTGACGTGTCAGTGATGTTGACTGTAAGGTGATAGATGACTCTCTGACTCACTGTGGTGACGTGTCAGTGATGTTGACTGTAAGGTGACAGATGACTCTCTGACTGTGGTGATGTGTCAGTGATGTTGACTGTAAGGTGATAGATGACTCTCTGACTGACTGTGGTGACGTGTCAGTGATGTTGACTGTAAGGTGACAGATGACTCTGACTCACTGTGGTGACGTGTCAGTGATGTTGACTGTAAGGTGATAGATGACTCTCTGACTCACTGTGGTGACGTGTCAGTGATGTTGACTGTAAGGTGATAGATGACTCTGACTCAATGTGGTGACGTGTCAGTGATGTTGACTGTAAGGTGATAGATGACTCTGACTCAATGTGGTGACGTGTCAGTGATGTTGACTGTAAGGTGATAGATGACTCTGACTCAATGTGGTGACGTGTCAGTGATGTTGACTGTAAGGTGATAGATGACTCTGACTCAATGTGGTGACGTGTCAGTGATGTTGACTGTAAGGTGATAGATGACTCTGACTCACTGTGGTGACGTGTCAGTGATGTTGACTGTAAGGTGACAGATGACTCTCTGACTGTGGTGACGTGTCAGTGATGTTGACTGTAAGGTGATAGATGACTCTCTGACTCACTGTGGTGACGTGTCAGTGATGTTGACTGTAAGGTGATAGATGACTCTCTGACTCACTGTGGTGACGTGTCAATGATGTTGACTGTACGGTTCAAAGCTGGCCGAGCACCATTGTAAAAATAATGTTGAACAACTGAGAGACGGAGCATGTACCTGTGTGTGTGTGTGTGTGTGTGTGTGTGTGTGTGTGTGTGTGTGTGTGTGTGTGTGTGTGTGTGTGTGTGTGTGTGTGTGTGTGTGTGTGTGTGTGTGTGTGTGTGTGAGAGCTGACTGTTTCATTCAACCACCACAACACAAAAGAGAGGCAAAGTAATGGGAAAGGAAAGGAACCCATCACAGGTTCTTTGTCAGTTATGAATGGAGCCCCAGCTGGGGGAGAATGATTCAGTCCAAATGGAACCACTGTGACACTGTAGAGTCCTCGCTGAGCCTCGGGTCATCTTATTGGCCCCCTGTTGAGTACGGGTTCTTCTCATTGGCTCTTTTACAGCTTTCAGACTCACACTGTGTTTCTGTACAGGTTTAATTTCTTCAAGAACCCTTGACTTCCTCCACATCAACAGAGAAGCCACGGTGCCATCACAAATAGCAGCACCATATTCCCTATGACGTGTACTACTTTTTACCAGAGCCCTATGGGTACAGATGTAGGATCTTAATTTGATCACTCTATTGAAGGAGAACTTTCAATATATTTGAGGTTTAAAAATACTTTCCACTGAAATTTCAGACTTAATTTTCAACCCCTACAAACTGTCCATTCATTTTAATCCAGATAATAATCTAGGTAATATTCCAGATTTTTATTCCAGATAATCATCTAGGTAATAATCTAGATAATATTCCAGATTTATATTCCAGATTTATATTCCATATAATAATTCACATTTCATGTGGCTGTAAAATTATTTTCATGCAGTAACAAAATGGCTCAAATTAGATACTACATCTATACACTATACAGGGGATAGTATGCCATTTTGGGATGTAGCAGATATCATCAGAGAGACAGGCACCCATACATCTTACTAATTACAAGATTATAGACTGTTACAGACTATAACACATTATGTAGCATCAATAGATCTGGGATTAATGACAAATAATCCTGTTAGAGTATGTGTCTAAAATGGCTCGCTACTTCCTGGTTAACAGTAGTGCACTATAAATGGCTCCATACTTCCTGGTCAACAGTAGTGCACTATAAATGGCTCCCTACTTCCTGGTCAACAGTAGTGCACTATAAATGGCTCCCTACCTCCTGGTTAACAGTAGTGCACTATAAATGGCTCCATACTTCCTGGTCAACAGTAGTGCACTATAAATGGCTCCCTACTTCCTGGTCAACAGTAGTGCACTATAAATGGCTCGCTACTTCCTGGTTAACAGTAGTGCACTATAAATGGCTCCCTACCTCCTGGTTAACAGTAGTGCACTATAAAGGGCTCCCTACCTCCTGGTCGGGTTAGAGGTTAGTGAAAATAGGATTTTGAATGGAAATACATTTTAGGTCCCCACAAGTGTGTCTGTCTTTGTGCATGTCCTTTATGTGTATAACAGGACATTATCAATCACCTGTAGGGACATGTTTATTTTACTGCTGCTCTTTAATTACTCATTACTTTTATCTCTCATTCTTATCTGTATTTTTTTTAATGTGTTGGTTAAGGGCTTAATCATTTCACTGTAAGGTCTACACTTGTTGTATTTAGCGCGTGTGACAAATACCATTTGATTTGACATTAGAGACAGAGAGGTGTTGGTTCTATGTGGGCCTTTGGCAGCAGGGAGAAGAACAGACAAGTGCATAACAACAACAGGCTATTTCTGTATATTGCAGCAGTGGAGAGGGGGGATGAGGGGGGGTTGCTTGTCTTGCCTACTGAATATCTCCTCTGCACTGCAACACAGAGGCAGAGTTAGCTAGCATCCCTGTACTACAACACACAGGCAGAGTTAGCTAGCGTCCCTGTACTGCAACACAGAGGCAGAGTTAGCTAACACCCCTGTACTACAACACAGAGGCAGAGTTAGCTAGCATCCCTGTACTACAACACAGAGGCAGCGTTAGCTAGCGTCCCTGTACAACAACACAGAGGCAGAGTTAGCTAGCATCCCTGTACTACAACACAGAGGCAGAGTTAGCTAGCATCCCTGTACTACAACACAGAGGCAGAGTTAGCTAGCCAATCTGTACTACAACACAGAGGCAGAGTTAGCTAGCATCCCTGTACTACAACACAGAGGCAGAGTTAGCTAGCATCCCTGTACTACAACACAGAGGCAGAGTTAGCTAGCATCCCTGTACTACAACACACAGGCAGAGTTAGCTAGCATCCCTGTACTACAACACACAGGCAGAGTTAGCTAGCATCCCTGTACTACAACACAGAGGCAGAGTTAGCTAGCATCCCTGTACTACAACGCAGAGGCAGAGTTAGCTAGCATCCCTGTACTACAACACAGAGGCAGAGTTAGCTAGCATCCCTTTACTACAACACAGAGGCAGAGATAGCTAGCATCCCTGTACTACAACACAGAGGCAGAGTTAGCTAGCATCCCTGTACTACAACGCAGAGGCAGAGTTAGCTAGCATCCCTTTACTGCAACACAGAGGCAGAGTTAGCTAGCATCCCTGTACTACAACACAGAGGCAGAGTTAGCTAGCATCCCTGTACTACAACGCAGAGGCAGAGTTAGCTAGCATCCCTTTACTGCAACACAGAGGCAGAGTTAGCTAGCATCCCTGTACTACAACACACAGGCAGAGTTAGCTAGCATCCCTGTACTACAACACAGAGGCAGAGTTAGCTAGCATCCCTGTACTACAACACAGAGGCAGAGTTAGCTAGGATCCCTGTACTACAACACAGAGGCAGAGTTAGCTAGCATCCCTGTACTACAACACAGAGGCAGAGTTAGCTAACGTCCCTGTACTACAACACACAGGCAGAGTTAGCTAGCATCCCTGTCACACTGTTGTTGACAATGTAAATGTTGTTGACAATGTAAATTCCATAGCAAAATTAGAACAACAAAAACAACACATATGGATAGATTCCATGGGGTCAGCAACATTTCATCCAGCTCAGATTCATTGAGCTGTTCTTTATTTAACGGCCTGACACCGGTTTGTCTCTGTGTTTCATTAGTTTCAATAAGTCTACCACGTCACCTCCAGTATAAAGTCTATACCCACCAGACAGAGTCCGAGTTATCCCCTTTACTGCGGTTCTCACTGGGTTCGTCTCTGTGTTAAGTTCAATCAAGGACAGACAAAGTGTTTGAAATGATTTGAAATGGTATTCCAACCCAGCTCTGCAAACAGGCTGTTGGAGATATTGTAGTCACAGCAAACTGCAGCATCAACTGGGGAGGGACGAGGACAGTCACACCATGCACACACAGACGCACGCACGCACGCACGCACGCACGCACGCACGCACGCACGCACACACACACACACACACACACACACACACACACACACACACACACACACACACACACACACACACACACACACACACACACACACACACACACAGGCACAGCAGCATCGCCTGGGGAGAGGAGGCTGAGGCAGAGCCATAAAGATGAAAGATATTCCTGTTACCGTAGATATCAAAGAGAAACATTAAGGACTGCCTTCCTTAATTATTCCTTTGTTTATCTAAACAAAAGGTATATATACATATATCTCTAATTGGTTTCTGTACTCCTGCAATGTGTTGGATATCCTCCCTAGTTTCTGAAGTGTTTACCAACCCCCACCACATATGACATCCAATACTGGTGCAGTATCCATTTGTTAGTTTATTTATGTGACTATTTCTTGTTTTCTCTATTGTACTGTTGCTAGGGTTGTCAAAAAATACTTTCCCCAGATTCCCAGGTTCTTCAGACGTCCCGGGTTGGAGGAGTCCTGGAATCAGGAGGGGAATAGAGAGGGAATTCGGGAAGGGATTCCAGAGGACATCTGGAATTCTCCAACTAGGACTTCCGGGAAACCTGGGAGTTTTTTTTGGGAAATTTACCAGAGTTTTGCAACCCTGTACAGTATTGATTTATTGACGCTTCCAGTTCTTGTCTTCTCTACAGTTCTTGTGCATTCTGTTGGATAACAACACCTGTACCAGACCAACGGATGCTTCAAATCAGAGACGTGGCCGTGATATGTTAGCGCTGCTGTAACCGGTGTGAAATGGCTAGCTAGTTAGTGCTGCTGTAACCGGTGTGAAATGGCTAGCTAGTTAGCGCTGCTGTAACCGGTGTGAAATGGCTAGCTAGTTAGCGCTGCTGTAACATTTACATTACATTTAAGTCATTTAGCAGACGCTCTAACCGGTGTGAAATGGCTAGCTAGTTAGCGCTGCTGTAACCGGTGTGAAATGGCTAGCTAGTTAGCGCTGCTGTAACCGGTGTGAAATGGCTAGCTAGTTAGCGCTGCTGTAACCGGTGTAAAATGGCTAGCTAGTTAGCGCTGCTGTAACCGGTGTGAAATGGCTAGCTAGTTAGTGCTGCTGTAACCGGTGTGAAATGGCTAGCTAGTTAGCGCTGCTGTAACCAGTGTGAAATGGCTAGCTAGTTAGCTCTGCTGTAACCGGTGTGAAATGGCTAGCTAGTTAGCACTGCTGTGACCGGTGTGAAATGGCTAGCTAGTTAGCGCTGCTGTAACCGGTGTGAAATGGCTAGCTAGTTAGCGCTGCTGTAACCGGTGTGAAATGGCTAGCTAGTTAGCGCTGCTGTAACCGGTGTGAAATGGCTAGCTAGTTAGCGGGGGTGAAACGCTAATAGCGTTTCAATCGGTGACGTCACTCGCTCCGAGACCTTGAAGTAGTTGTTCCCCTTTGCTCTGCAAGGGCCGCGGCTTTTGTGGCGCGATGGGGTAACGACGCTTCAACGGTGGCTGTCGTCGATGTGTGCAGAGGGTCCCTGGTTCGAGCCCAGGTAGGGGCGAGGAGAGGGACAGAAGCTATACTGGTTACACTGCTGTGGTTCAACATGTAGAATCACCAGGAAATTAACAGAAATTGTAAACTGTTACCCCCCCTAGTGGCCAGTTTCCATATCATCTCAGACATGGATCGACATTGAATACGGGCTTGTATCACGGGTGAGGTGACTGGATTTATGACCTCGATATAGGCCATATTTTATCACCCCTGTAGTCTAGTTTCCCATCCTCTTAGCTTCCTATGTTCCTCCCAACAAATTCTTATTTACAATGACGGCCTACCCCCCCCCTGGGACCAAACCCTTCCCTGGACGACGCTGGGCCAATTGTACGCCATCCCTATGGGACTCCCAATCACGGCCGGTTGTGATACAGCCTGGAAACAAACCAGGATCTGTAGTGACGCCTTTACCACTGAGATGCAGTCCCTAAGACCCCTGGGTAGCCTGAAGACCTTCCTATGTTCCTCCCACGTAGCCTGAACACCGTCAGAGCCCTGCTGCCTCAGCTCAGCTCTCTCCGTGAGGGTATGTGTGTATAAATGGATTCCCAACCCCCTGGAGTAACCAAGAAACCACGCTGAGACCATTTCGCTCTTATGTCTCATACTTAAGCACAGCCATCTGGTGTGGAGGACGGGGAGAGCCTCTGTCTCTGTTCCCAGTTTCTCCTCTCCTCTCTTGTCCTGTCTTCTCTACTCTCCAGGTCAGTTACCCTTAACAGTAACACACACACACACACACACACACACACACACACACACACACTTCCAGTCACCAGCACTCATCTCCATTAGACCAATTAGCCAATGTGAAGTGACATTCAACAGCTGCCAGAACACTCTTTGTGTGTGTGTGTGCGTGTGTGTGTCTCTGTGTGTGTGTGTGTGTGTGTGTGTGTGTGTGTGTGTGTGTGTGTGTGTGTGTGTGTGTGTGTGTGTGATGACAGGAAGCAGGTCATGAGGGGGAAACTGCATTTCACCAGCCAGCTGTTCTTCATCAACCTGGACATATTTCCCACCAGTCAACACCACAAAGTCCTTTGTAACCTTACATCACCATTACTGGAAATTGGCTGGCTTTTTCACAGTATATATTGCATATGCTTCTTGTTATTCTTGTTTTGCTCCTCTCCTCTCCTCTCCTCTCCTCTCCTCTCCTCTCCTCTCCTCTCCTCTCCTCTCCTCTCCTCTCCTCTCCTCTCCTCTCCTCTCCTCTCCTCTCCTCTCCTCTCCTCTCCTCTCCTCTCCTCTCCTCTCCTCTTCATCTTCTCTTATCTCCTTTTCTCTCCTATTCTCTCCTATTCTCCCCTATTTTATTTTCTTCTGTTCTCTCCAGGTCAGCCCCCCAATATTGCCACGAAAACACACACACACACACACACACACACACACACACACACACACACACACACACACACACACACACACACACACACACACACACACACACACACACACACACACACACACACATGCACGCACGCACACACACACACACACACACACAGGGATGAAAAGATAAAAAGAGAAGAGAAGCCTGGACATATTTCTCAACAGTCAGCTGTTCATCACCAGATTATACATTTCCCCCACCAGTCAGTGCCAGACACAGGAACACTTACAACGCCCTCCCTCACCCTCCATTTCGCAAATCAGACCATAACTCTATCATCTTGCATCTTGCTTGCAAGCAAAAACTCAAACACAAATTACCGATGAAGCAGATGCCAAGCGACAAGACTGTTTCGCTGGCACCGATTGGAATATGTTCCGGGATTCATCCGATGGCACTGAGGAGTTTACCACATCAGTCACTGATGATCAACGACGTCGCCCCCACAGTGTCAGTACTTACACACCACAGGAAACACTGAGCTAAAGGCTGGAGCTTCAGCTTTCAAGGAGCGGGACACTAATCCAGATGCTTATAACATTCATGTTCAACTTCAGTTTTTGACCATAGTCTGCTGCTGGAAAAACGTATGTGTTATGGCTCAGCACCCCCTGCTATATTGAGGATAAAGAGTTACTTGTCTAACAGAACACAGATGGTGTTCTTTAATGAAAGCCAATCAAATATAATCCATTTCAATTCAGTAATTCCCCAGGGTAGCTGTTTAGGCCCCTTGCTTTTTTTAATTTAATTTTTATTTTATTTTTTACTAACGACATGACACTCACTTTGAGTAAATCCAGAGTGTCTATGTATGCGGATGACTCAACACTTATCAGCTACTACAGCGACTGAAATGACTACAACACGCAACAAAGAGCTGCAGTTAGTTTCAGAGTGGTTGGCAAGGAATAAGTTAGCCCTAAATATTTCTAAAACTAAAAGCATTGTATTTGGAACAAAACACCCACTGAACCCTAAACCTCAACTAAATATTGTAATAAATAATGTGGAAATTGAGCAAGTTGAGATCAATAAACTGCTTGGGGTAACACTAGATTATAAACTGTCATGGTCGAAACATATTGATACAACAGTAGCTAAGATGGGGAGAAGTCTATCTACAAATGGGTCTTCCAAACGGACAATGACCCCAAGCAAACATCCAAAGTTGTGGCAAAATGGCTTAAGGACAGCAAAGTCAAGGTATTGGAGTGGCTATCACAAAACCCTGACCTTAATCCCACAGAAAAAGTTTGGGCAGAACTGAAAAAGCGTGTGCGAGCAAGGAGAACAACAAACCTGACTCAGTTACACCAGCTCTGTCAGGAGGAATGGGCCAACATTCACTCAACTTATTTTGGGAAGCTTGTGGAAGGCTACCCGAAACGTTTGACACAAGTTAAACAATTTAAAGGCAATATTACAAAATACTAATTGAGTGTATGTAAACTTCTGACCCACTGGGAATGTGATGAAAGAAATAAAAGCTGAAATAAATAATTCTCTCTACTATTATTCTGACATTTCACATTCTTAAAATAAAGTGGTGATCCTAATTGACCTAAAACAGGGAATATTCACTAGGATTAAATGTCAAGAATTGTGAAAAACTAAGTTTAAATGTATTTGGCTAAAGTGTATTTAAACTTCTGATGTAAACTGTATAACCTTTCACTTGATTGGTTCTTCTCTTTTCTGCTCTACCCTTTCCCCTCTATGGCATGTCCCTAGAAAGAAGGGCAGGGACAAAGAAAGGGAGAGAGAGAAAGATAAAGAGAGAGAGAGAGAGAGAGAGAGAGAAAGAGAAAGAGAGAGAGAGAGAGAGAGAAAGAGAAAGAGAAAGAGAAAGAGAGAGAGAGAGAGAGGGAGAGAGAGAGAGAGAGAGAGAGAGAGGGGGGGGAGAGAGAAAGAGGGAGAAAGAGAGAGAGATAGAGAGAGGGGGGAGAGAGAGAGAGAGGGGGAGAGAAAGAGAGAAAGAGAGAAAGAGAGAGAAATAGGGAAAGAGAGAGAGAGACTGTTTGAGCGGCAGCTGATCCTCCTGCATTGGTCATTTATCTTCTCCATCATGTCCCAAATGGCACCTTATTCCCTATAAATGCACAATGTTTCACCAGATTCAGTTGTTGCCATGTCAAAAGAAGTGTACAAAAAACTAAATGGTGTCATTAGGGAAGCAGCGAATGACTCATCCTCCTTCAGCCAACCCCCTCATCACCGCTGCAACCAAGGGCTTCTGGGTAATGGAGCTTTAGGCTCTCAAAGGACCTCAGCCCCCTCACTGCCCTAATGCAACACACACAGCTGCTTTGTTAGGCTTCAGTGCGGCCTTTGATATCATTGATCATAACATCCATTAGTATCGAACAGCCCCCGTGATATGCAACCTTTCAGGGAAGTTAGGAACAAATATACACAGGCAGTTAGGAAAGCTAAGGGTAGCTTTTTCAAAACAGACATTTTCATCCTGTAGTACTAACTCAAAAATGGGGGAGACACTCTATACCCAAACTTCTTTGTATACATCAATGATGTTGCTCTTGCTGCTGGTGATTCTCTGATCCACCTCTACGCAGACGACACCGTTCTGTATACTTATGGCCCCTCTTTGTGTTATCTAACCTCCAGATGAGCTTCAATGCCTAACAACTCTCCTTTCGTGGCCTCCAACTGCTCTTAAAACCTGTTAAGGAGCTTGTGAATTTTTTCAGCTTTTTGTTAAAAATCGCGCACAATTTCAACATTCTGCTACTCATGCCAGGAATATAGTATATGCATATGATTTGTATGTGTGGATAGAAAACACTCTGAAGTTTATAAAACTGGTTAAATCATGTCTGTGACTATAACACAATGTCTGTTGCAGGCAAAACCCCAAGGAAATCTGCTCACAAACAACACAAAAAATATCACTCCGCCAGTCTCTGTATTGTCTATGGCAAGAAAAAATAGATAGGGTCCAGTTTACAGTTCCTACAGCTTCCGCACGATGTCGCCAGTGTTGGGAATTGGGTTGAAGTTAATCCTTGGTGTAATGAGAAATAAGCACTTCCTGTCATCGAGTACACCGGTGGAACTAATGGAAGAGAGAAAATCGTCCATGATTTGTTGACTTGCTGCTATTGAATACAGATCGCTCCGTGATCAATTTGATCGATTATTAACGTTTACTAATACCTAAAGTTGGATTACAAAAGTAGGTTGAAGTGTTTTGTCAAAGTTTAGAGGCAACTTTTTTAATTTTAAAAAATGACGTTGCGTTTTGAAACTGAGTTTTTTCCTGGATCTGACGGTCTACATAAATGGACATTTTGGGTATACATGGACCGATTTAATCGAAAAAAAATACCCAATTGTGATGTTTATGGGACATATAGGAGTGCCAACAAAGAAGCTTGTCAAAGGTAATAAATGATTTATATTTTATTTCTGCGTTTTGTGTAGTGCCGGCTACGCAAATGATTTTGTTTACGTCCCCTTCGTGTATTTCGGGGGGTTGCATGCTATTAGATAATAGCTTCTCATGCTTTCGCCGAAAAGCATTTTAAAAATCTGACATGTTGGCTAGATTCACAACGAGTGTAGCTTTAATTGAGTACCCTGCATGTGTGTTTTAATGAAAGTTTGAGTTTTATCGAGTACTATTACTTGTCACTCTGAAATTTCCCCTGATGTTGATTCCTGTACAGAGACTTCAGCCATAAAACGTGAGCCATAAGTGCAGCCATAAAACTAAATGCTGCCCGCACCTGACCGCCTGACTACTCTGGACGGCTCTGACTTAGAATATGTGGACAACCAAAAATACCTAGGTGTCTGGTTAGACTGTAAACGCTCCTTCCAGACTCACATCAAACATCTCCAATCCAAAGTTAAATCTAGAATTGGCTTCGTATTTTGCCACAAAGTATCCTTCACTCATGCTGCCAAACATACCCTCGTAAAACTGACTTATCCTACCGTTCCTTGACTTCGGCGACGTCATTTACAAAATAGCCTCCAGCAAATTGAATGCTCTCTATCACAGTGCCATCCGTTTTGTTACCAAAGCCCTATAAACTACCCACCATTGTGACCTGTACGCTCTCGTTGGCTGGCCCTCGCTCCTTACTCGTGGCCAAACCCACTGGCTACAGGTTATCTACAAGTCTCTGCTACGTAAAGCCCCACCTTATCTCAGCTCACTGGTCACCATAGCAGCACCCACTCGTAGCACTGCGCTCCAGCAGGTATATCTCACTGGTCACCCCCAAAACCAATTATTTATTTGGCCGCCTCTCCTTCCAGTTCTCTGCTGCCAATGACTGGAACGAACTACAAAAAGCACTGAAACTGGAAACACTTATCTCCCTCACTAGCTTTAAGCACCAACTGTCAGAGCAGCTCACAGATTACTGCACCTGTACATAGCCCACCTATATTTTAGCCCAAACAACTACCTCTTTCCCTACTGTATTTAATTTATTTATTTTGCTCCTTTGGACCCCATTATTTTTATTTCTACTTTGCACATTCTTCCATTGCAAATCTACCATTCCAGTGTTTTACTTGCTATATTGTATTTACTTTGCCACCATGGCCTTTTTTTGCCTTTACCTCCCTTATCTCACCTCATTTGCTCACATCGTATATAGACTTGTTTATACTGTATTATTGACTGTATGTTTGTTTTGCTCCATGTGTAACTCTGTGTCGTTGTATGTGTCGAACTGCTTTGCTTTATCTTGGCCAGGTCGCAATTGTAAATGAGAACTTGTTCTCAACTTGCCTACCTGGTTAAATAAAGGTGAAATAAAATAAATAAATAAATAAATAAAAAGGCAAAGGGTGGCTACTTTGCAGAATCTCAAATATAAAATATACTTGTTTAACACTTTCTGGGTTACTACAGAAAGTGTTTCTTAATTCCATTCTTTTTCTTTTACTTTTTAGATTTTGTGTGTATTCTTGTGTATTTTTAGATATTACTGCACTGTTGGCTCCAGGAACACAAGCATTTCACTACACCAGGAATAACATCTGCTAAATATGTGTATGCGACCAATAACTATTGATTTGATTTGCCTTGGCAGCTAATGGGGATCCTAATTAAATACTAACACACACAGACACACACACACACACACATGGTCCCCTATTCCCTAATTAGTCATTAGGGTGCTATTTTGGAGATAACTCCAGTCTCCTACTGAGTCAAACAAAAGCCACATCGTGGACTGACACAAGGTAAAACATGTTGATGTGGATTGAGCTACAGTTTATGGTTAAAAAAAAACATACTTCCCAATGATTTGCCCCCCACACCCAATGATAAAGCCTTCCGGAACCACTGAAATGACTTCCTTATTTTTATCTGCTGTATGTACGGGCATTAGCAGTCCTCTGTCCACGGTCAATACACAGCATGTACAGTATATCCCTTGGCTGGCAGGCTGGCTAGCAGGCAGGCAGACGTTGAGCAATCCAATCAGAACCTTTCATCACCCCGTGGACTCCCCCCACCATCCATCCTCCTGGAGATCAATGACTTCTTGTTGATTGATTCTCTGCTCTCTAATTTGAAGGTGTTCTTAATGTTTTGATGAATAAGGTTACATTTTGAGACAATACATCCTTTAGAAAACAAATACATCCAATAAGTCCAATAAGTGACCATGATGTTTCAGCACAGCGATTTTTAACCAATAGGAAAATATAGGAATATATATTTTGTCAACTGGCTAGACTAACTTATGAATCACACTTCGCCTTCTGGCAGTCTAACGGACGAATCTGGGTTTGGTGGATGCCAGGAGAGTCCCAATGCATAGTGCCAACTGTAAATGTACAGTACGGCACCAATCCACTTTTCATTTTCCTTACTATTAGAAATTGATGACCAATATGGCATTTTCATGCCTTTGTCTTTCACCAATCATGATACTTTCTTTGGACTAGGCAGGAAAATGCCATATTGGTCATCAATTTCTAATAGTAAGGAAAAATGAAAAGTGGATCGATGATGGCTAGAAGGTCGGTGACGTCGACCGCAGAACGCCGAACGCCGAACGCCGAACGCCGAACGCCGCCCGAACAAGGGGAGGGACCAACTTCGGACGGACGTCGTGACAAGGATAAACCTAAAAACATTAACAACTTCATAGATAAGAACTCAATAACAATATGGAAGAGAAATAAATACAGTATATTCTACAATAACATAATATAAACATAAAATATCACTCCCTAGAAACACAACCTTCTGAAGCAATCCTTGGATAGCTTTTCAGAATTCACAGATAAATTGGCCCACATTGAAAAGTAAAGACATAGAAACCGTAAATGTAAAAATAAATATATTTATTGTAGATAGTTTCATATACATGCAACTTAAAAGTTACACATCACAACATTTCAAATTGAAATATTTTGGACATCAGGGCAACCTTGAGGGAATTTTATTTGAGTCAGAAAAGGAAAAGGATTCATCTGATAGGGAAGATATACTAAACCTTGTAGAGACCATATCCAACTGACAATCTTTTCTAAAAAAATGTTGGCACAAGATGTAGGGAAAGTTGGAGCATAACTAACGGAATTACAGTTAACTAAAATGTTCCCTTAATAAATCCAGTATAAACTAATGTATAGAATGTATTATACAGGAGTCAAAATTCGCAAATTCTACAGTAGAACAGCAGAGTGTAAAACTAACAATGATTCAATAAACCATGCTTTCTGGGAAAGCTATGAAGTCTGGAAGCTGGGCGGAGCTAGAAAGTTGGCTGTCAGAACTATAACAATATAAACGTGCAAAGGGTGGCTATTTGAAGGATCGCAAATATAAAATGCATTTTGATTTGTTTAACAGTTTTTTGGTTACTACATGATTCCATATGTGTTACTTTGGAGTTTTGATGTCTTCACTATTATTCTACAATGTAGAAAATAGTCAAAATAAAGAAAAACCCTTGAATGAGTAGGTGTTCTAAAATGTTTGACCGGTAGTGTAAATAACTGAATATCAAATTTCCACCCTGCTAGTCCTGCGGTCAACTGTAAGTGCTGTTATTGTGAAGTGGAAACGTCTAGGAGCAACAACGGCTCAGCCGCGAAGTGGTAGGCCACACAAGATCACAGAACAGGACCGCCGAGTGCTGAAGTGCGTAGCACATACAAATGGTCTGTCCTCGATTGCAACACTCATTAATTACCAAGTTCCAAACTGCCTCTGGAAGCAACGTCAGTGCCAGAACGTTCGTCGGGAGGTTCATGAAATGGGTTTCCATGGCCGAGCAGCCTCACACAAGTCATAGATCACCATGCACAATGCCAAGCGTCGGCTGGAGTGGAGTAAAGCTCACCGCCATTGGACTCTGGAGTGATGAATCACACTTCACCTTGTGGCAGTCCAACAGACGAATCTGGGTTTGGTGGATGCCCGGAGAGTGCTGCCTGTCCCAATGCATAGTGCCAACTGTAAAGTTTGGTGGAGGAGGAATAATGGCGTGGGGCTGTTTTTCATGGTTCAGGTTAGGCCCCTTAGTTCCAGTGAAGGGAAATCTTAATGCTACAGCATACAATGACATTCGAGATGATTCTGTGCTTCCAAATTTGTGGCAACAGTTTGGAGAAGGCCCTTTCCTGTTTCAACATGACAATGCCCCCGTGCACAAAGAAAGGTCCATACGGAAATGCTTTGTCGAGATCAGTGTGGATGAACTTGACTGGCCTGCACAGAGCCCTGACCTCAATCCCATCGAACACCTATGGGATGAATTGGAACGTCGACTGCGAGCCAGGCCTAATCACCCAACACCAGTGCTCAACCTCACGAATGATCTTGTGGCTGAATGGAAGCTAGTCCCTGCAGCAATGTTCCAACATCTAGTAGAAAGCCTTTTCGGAATTCGCAGATACATTGGTCCACATGGAATAAGGTATTTTTCTGTTTGTTGAGGGGGGCCACCCAGACAGAATCAGACAGCCCCCAGACAGCACCCAGACAGAACCCAGACAGTATTCAGGCAGTATTTAGACAGCCCCCAGACAGCACCCAGGCAGTATTTAGACAGCCCCCAGACAGCACCCAGACAGCACCCAGACAGTATTCAGACAGCACCCAGACAGAACCCAGACAGTATTCAGACAGCACCCAGACAGCACCCAGACAGTATTCAGACAGCACCCAGACAGAACCCAGACAGCACCCAGACAGCACCCAGACAGAACCCAGACAGTATTCAGATAGCACCCAGACAGAACCCAGACAGCCCCCAGACAGCACCCAGGCAGAACCCAGACAGCACCCAGACAGCCCCCAGACAGCACCCAGACAGTTTTCAGACAGCACCCAGACAGTTTTCAGACAGCACCCAGACAGCACCCAGACAGCCTCAGACAGCACCCAGACAGTGTTCAGACAGCACCCAGACAGCACCCGGCAGCACCCAGACAGCACCCAGACAGTATTCAGACAGCATTCATACCCCCCTAGATAGCACCTAGACAGCACCTAGATAGCTCCCAGACAGCCCCCAGACAGTTTTCAGCTTGTACCCAGACAGCATACCTGACAGCACCCAGACAGTACTCAGACAGCACATATATATCCTCAGACAGCACCCAGACAGAACCCAGACAGCCCCCAGACAGAACCCAGACAGAACCCAGAAAGACCCCAGACAGTATTCAGACAGCATCCAGGCAGCACCTAGACAGTACCTAGACAGCACCTAGACAGCACCTAGACAGCACCTAGGCAGCACCCAGACAGCACCCAGACAGCACCCAGACAGTATTCAGACAGCACCCAGACAGCACCCAGACAGCAGCCAGACAGTATTCAGACAGCACCCAGACAGCACCCAGACAGCCCCCAGACAGTACCCAGACAGCACCCAGACAGCACCCAGACACTAATCAGACAGCACCCAGACAGCCCCCAGGTAGAATTCAGACAGGACCCAGACAGCACCCAGACATCAACCAGACAGCCCCCAGACAGCACCCAGACACACCCAGACAGTATTCAGACAGTTTTCAGACAGCACCCAGACAGCACCCAACAGCACCGAGACAGCACCCAGACAGTATCCAGACAGTATTCAGACAGCACCCAGACAGTATTCAGACAGCACCCAGACAGCCCCAGACAGCCCCCAGACAGTATCCAGACAGCACCCAGACAGCCCCCAGACAGCCCCCAGACAGTATCCAGACAGCACCCAGACAGCCCCCAAACAGCCCCCAGACAGCACCCAGACAGCACCCAGACAGCACCCAGACAGCACCCAGACAGCCCCCAGACAGCACCCAGACAGAACCCAGACAGAACCCAGACAGTACCCAGACAGCACCCAGACAGCACCCAGACAGCACCCAGACAGCACCCAGACAGCCCCCAGACAGTACCCAGACAGCACCCAGACAGAACCCAGACAGAACCCAGACAGCACCCAGACAGTACCCAGACAGCACCCAGACAGAACCCAGACAGCACCCAGACAGCACCCAGACAGCACCCAGACAGCACCCAGACAGCCCCCAGACAGTACCCAGACAGCACCCAGACAGAACCCAGACAGAATCCAGACAGCCCCCAGACAGTATCCAGACAGCACCCAGACAGCCCCCAGACAGCCCCCAGACAGTATCCAGACAGCACCCAGACAGCACCCAGACAGTACCCAGACAGCACCCAGACAGAACCCAGACAGAACCCAGACAGCACCCAGACAGCACCCAGGCAGCACCCAGACAGCACCCAGACAGCACCCAGGCAGCACCCAGACAGCACCCAACAGCACCCAGACAGCCCCAGACAGAACCCAGACAGCCCCCAGACAGTACCCAGACAGCACCCAGACAGCACCCAGACAGCCCCCAGACAGCACCCAGACAGAACCCAGACAGAACCCAGACAGAACCCAGACAGAACCCAGACAGCACCCAGACAGTACCCAGACAGCACCCAGACAGCCCCAGACAGAACCCAGACAGCCCCCAGACAGCACCCAGACAGCCCCAGACAGAACCCAGACAGCACCCAGACAGCACCCAGACAGCACCCAGACAGTACCCAGACAGCACCCAGGCAGCACCCAGACAGAACCCAGACAGCACCCAGACAGAACCCAGACAGAACCCAGACAGCACCCAGACAGCACCCAGACAGCACCTGAGCCAATAGTTACATCCCATATTTCCTATGGGCCCTGGTGAAAAATAAATACAGAACATGGATTATAGGACATAATACATGTTTCTGTAAATACCCAGAAATCCCTATAACTGGTCTGATCTGGTCTGATCTGCTCTGGTCTGATCTGGTCTGATCTGGTCTTGTCTTGTCTTGAATGGAACAATGCTTAAAACGGATGTCATTGTCTCTCAAGATATTTATATTCAGACCCTCTCTTCTCCTCCTTACCTCCCACACCTCACATTTTAATGGCTGTGTGTGTGTGTGTGTGTGTGTGTGTGTGTGTGTGTGTGTGTGTGTGTGTGTGTGTGTGTGTGTGTGTGTGTGTGTGTGTGTGTGTGTGTGTGTGTGTGTGTGTGTGTGTGTGTGTGTGTGTGTGTGTGTGCGTGCGTGCGTGCGTGCGTGCATGTGTCATTAGGAAGGAAATTGAAAAAGTGCACAATAACTTTCCAAAAGATTACCATATTCCATTCCTCCAGCGTTGATATAGCTATGCATTATTCATCATGAGCTTCTGTGTGTGTGTGTGTGTGTGTGTGTGTGTGTGTGTGTGTGTGTGTGTGTGTGTGTGTGTGTGTGTGTGTGTGTGTGTGTGTGTGTGTGTGTGTGTGTGTGTGTGTGTGTGTGTGTGTGCGTGCGTCTGTGTGTCTGTGTGTGTGTGTGTGTGTGTTACAAAATAGCTGGAGTACATCTTTCAATTTCTCTTTATAAAATCAGATTAAAAACCCTGACATTAACCCTGACATTAACTAACCATGACTTAGTGGAGTAGACCATGACTTAGTAGAATAGACCATGACTTAGTGGAGTAGACCATGACTTAGTAGAATAGACCATGACTTAGTAGAATAGACCATGACTTAGTAGAATAGACCATGACTTAGTAGAATAGACCATGACTTAGTGGAGTAGACCATGACTTAGTAGAATAGACCATGACTTAGTAGAATAGACCATGACTTAGTAGAATAGACCATGACTTAGTAGAATAGACCATGACTTAGTGGAGTAGACCATGACTTAGTAGAATAGACCATGACTTAGTGGAGTAGACCATGACTTAGTAGAATAGACCATGACTTAGTAGAATAGACCATGACTTAGTGGAGTAGACCATGACTTAGTAGAATAGACCATGACTCAGTAGAATAGATCATGACTTAGTAGATTAGACCATGACTTAGTGGAGTAGACCATGACTTAGTAGAATAGACCATGACTCAGTAGAATAGATCATGACTTAGTAGAATAGACCATGACTTAGTGGAGTAGACCATGACTTAGTGGAGTAGACCATGACTTAGTAGAATAGACCATGACTCAGTAGAATAGATCATGACTTAGTAGAATAGACCATGACTTAGTGGAGTAGACCATGACTTAGTGGAGTAGACCATGACTTAGTAGAATAGACCATGACTTAGTAGAATAGACCATGACTTAGTAGAATAGACCATGACTCAGTAGAATAGATCATGACTTAGTAGAATAGACCGTGACTTAGTAGAATAGACCATGACTTAGTGGAGTAGACCATGACTTAGTAGAATAGACCATGACTTAGTAGAATAGACCATGACTTAGTAGAATAGACCATGACTTAGTAGAATAGACCATGACTCAGTAGAATAGATCATGACTTAGTAGAATAGACCATGACTTAGTAGAATAGACCATGACTTAGTGGAGTAGACCATGACTTAGTAGAATAGACCATGACTTAGTAGAATAGACCATGACTTAGTGGAGTAGACCATGACTTAGTAGAATAGACCATGACTTAGTGGAGTAGACCATGACTTAGTAGAATAGACCATGACTCAGTAGTATAGATCATGACTTAGTAGAATAGACCATGACTTAGTGGAGTAGACCATGACTTAGTAGAATAGACCATGACTCAGTAGAATAGATCATGGCTTAGTAGAATAGACCATGACTTAGTGGAGTAGACCATGACTTAGTAGAATAGACCATGACTCAGTAGAATAGATCATGACTTAGTAGAATAGACCATGACTTAGTGGAGTAGACCATGACTTAGTAGAATAGACCATGACTCAGTAGAATAGATCATGACTTAGTAGAATAGACCATGACTTAGTGGAGTAGACCATGACTTAGTGGAGTAGACCATGACTTAGTAGAATAGACCATGACTCAGTAGAATAGATCATGACTCAGTAGAATAGATCATGACTTAGTAGAATAGACCATGACTTAGTAGAATAGACCATGACTTAGTGGAGTAGACCATGACTTAGTAGAATAGACCATGACTTAGTAGAATAGACCATGACTCAGTAGAATAGATCATGACTTAGTAGAATAGACCATGACTTAGTAGAATAGACCATGACTTAGTGGAATAGACCATGACTTAGTAGAATAGACCATGACTTAGTAGAATAGACCATGACTTAGTAGAATAGACCATGACTTAGTAGAATAGACCATGACTTAGTAGAATAGACCATGACTCAGTAGAATAGATCATGACTTAGTAGAATAGACCATGACTTAGTAGAATAGACCATGACTTAGTGGAGTAGACCATGACTTAGTAGAATAGACCATGACTTAGTAGAATAGACCATGACTTAGTGGAGTAGACCATGACTTAGTAGAATAGACCATGACTTAGTAGAATAGACCATGACTTAGTAGAATAGACCATGACTTAGTGGAGTAGACCATGACTTAGTAGAATAGACCATGACTTAGTGGAGTAGACCATGACTTAGTAGAATAGACCATGACTTAGTAGAATAGACCATGACTTAGTAGAATAGACCATGACTTAGTAGAAAAGACCATGACTTAGTAGAATAGACCATGACTCAGTAGAATAGACTATGACTTAGTAGAATAGACCATGACTTAGTGGAGTAGACCATGACTTAGTAGAATAGACCATGACTTAGTAGAATAGACCATGACTTAGTAGAATAGACCATGACTTAGTGGAGTAGACCATGACTTAGTAGAATAGACCATGACTCAGTAGAATAGACCATGACTCAGTAGAATAGATCATGACTTAGTAGAATAGACCATGACTTAGTGGAGTAGACCATGACTTAGTAGAATAGACCATGACTTAGTAGAATAGACCATGACTTAGTAGAATAGACCATGACTTAGTGGAGTAGACCATGACTTAGTAGAATAGACCATGACTTAGTGGAGTAGACCATGACTTAGTAGAATAGACCTTGACTTAGTAGAATAGACCATGACTTAGTAGAATAAACCATGACTTAGTGGAGTAGACCATGACTTAGTAGAATAGACCATGACTTAGTAGAATAGACCATGACTTAGTAGAATAGACCATGACTTAGTTGATTAGACCATGACTTAGTGGAGTAGACCATGACTTAGTAGAATAGACCATGACTTAGTGGAGTAGACCATGACTTAGTAGAATAGACCATGACTTAGTGGAATAGACCATGACTTAGTAGAATAGACCATGACTTAGTGGAGTAGACCATGACTTAGTAGAATAGACCATGACTTAGTAGAATAGACCATGACTTAGTAGAATAGACCATGACTTAGTAGAATAGACCATGACTTAGTGGAGTAGACCATGACTCAGTAGAATAGACCATGACTTAGTAGAATAGACCATGACTTAGTGGAGTAGACCATGACTTAGTAGAATAGACCATGACTTAGTGGAGTAGACCATGACTTAGTAGAATAGACCATGACTTAGTAGAATAGACCATGACTTAGTAGAATAGACCATGACTTAGTAGAAAAGACCATGACTTAGTAGAATAGACCATGACTCAGTAGAATAGACTATGACTTAGTAGAATAGACCATGACTTAGTGGAGTAGACCATGACTTAGTAGAATAGACCATGACTTAGTAGAATAGACCATGACTTAGTAGAATAGACCATGACTTAGTGGAGTAGACCATGACTTAGTAGAATAGACCATGACTCAGTAGAATAGATCATGACTTAGTAGAATAGACCATGACTTAGTGGAGTAGACCATGACTTAGTGGAGTAGACCATGACTTAGTAGAATAGACCATGACTTAGTAGAATAGACCATGACTTAGTAGAATAGACCATGACTTAGTGGAGTAGACCATGACTTAGTAGAATAGACCATGACTTAGTGGAGTAGACCATGACTTAGTAGAATAGACCATGACTTAGTAGAATAGACCATGACTTAGTAGAATAGACCATGACTTAGTGGAGTAGACCATGACTTAGTAGAATAGACCATGACTTAGTAGAATAGACCATGACTTAGTAGAATAGACCATGACTTAGTTGAGTAGACCATGACTTAGTGGAGTAGACCATGACTTAGTAGAATAGACCATGACTTAGTGGAGTAGACCATGACTTAGTAGAATAGACCATGACTTAGTGGAATAGACCATGACTTAGTAGAATAGACCATGACTTAGTGGAGTAGACCATGACTTAGTAGAATAGACCATGACTTAGTAGAATAGACCATGACTTAGTAGAATAGACCATGACTTAGTAGAATAGACCATGACTTATTGGTCACATAAGGTGAGATGTGAAAAAAATACCATAAAGGCTTCTCCACAGGTAAAGATGCATCCCATGGAGGTCCCAAATGGTGCTCTATTCCCTATGTAGTGTACAACAGTGTTTGGACCGTGATCCCTGTTGGGAAATAGGGTACACATTTTGAGATTCATTCCAAGTCTTTTTGCGCAAGTGTAATAAGCAATTATGTCACCTACGGCTTCAAATAAATGAATGATGGTATATAGCATCTGTGCCTACGACTGTGAGGAAACGTTTATGCTATATAGTAGGGCCGTCATTGTAAAAAACTAATTTGGTGTTTTAACTGACTTGCCTAGTTAAATAAAGACATAAATAAATATACAATGTTGTTCAGGAAGAGTGGAAAGGGTTCATATCAGGTTGATCATAACAGTTGGTTGATATTCTACAGAATACAGACCATGTCCAATGTATATTTGGAGTTTTGTGGATATGAACCATATCATGACATTCTGAATCCAGATGTTTTTTAGACAGATATGATAATGGTATGACACTCGGAACTGGACATTTCTGAATATTAAACATGTATGTATTATATGTATGTATTATGTATGTATGTATTAAACATATAACATATGGACTCATTCAATATCCTGAGATATGGTGACATCCTATATTCTCTCTTCCGGTGGACAAATACTGACTGTAGACATCGCATATCTGTGTTTTCTTGGCGTATTCAAGATAATAAGCGATATTATTTTCAGATATGCTTCTCTTGGCTGAGGTCCATATACCACCTGGGGGGGGGGCGGCCCGTGTTGGGGATCAGCGTGGCGGATGGGTTGTTACCTACCCTCACCACCTGAGGGGGGCGGCCTGTCAGGAAGTCCAGGATCCAGTTGTAGAGGGAGGTGTTTAGTCTCAGGGTCCTTAGCTTAGTGATGAGCTTTGAGGGCACTATGGTGTTGAACACTGAGCTGAAGTCAATGAACAGCATTCTCACATAGGTGTTCCTTTTGTCCAGGTGGGAAAGGGCAGTGTGGAGTGCAATAGAGATTGCGTCATCTGTAGATCTGTTGGGGCGGTATGCAAATTGGAGTGGGTCTACAGTTTCTGGGATAATGTTGTTGATGTGAGCCATTACCAGGCTTTCAAAGCACTTCATGGTTACGGACGTGAGTGCTACAGGTCTATAGTCATTTAGGCAGGTTACCCTTGTGTTCTTGTTCACGGGGACTATGGTGGTCTGCTTGAAACATGTTGGACTCCCGAGTCTGTTGGGGAGTTGCGGCAATGACAAAAGATCTTAAATGAAAATTAAATTAAATTAATTAATTATTAATTAAATTAAAATTAAATAATGAAATTGGGGGTAGAAAAAAAGGAGGTAAAATAAAAAACTAAATGAGGAAGAAGTCTGAGGTCTGAATCCTTTTCCAACTGTATGTCATCATCATAAGAAGAAGCACAAAGAGATTTTCGGGTACCTGAACATGTGAAATAGTTTTTCCTCTGGACATTGATCATGAGTCAGATTCATTTTTTCTATCAGACATACGAGGATGAATGTTAAATGTCATGTCAGGATATCTATTGAAACTATGAATCTGGGGAGAAAAACGGATCATTATTGGTAAGATAATGACTACAAATATGGTACATTTCTGAAAGTGTGTGGATTCGTTCATACCTAAAGAAAATCAAAATCAAATCAAATGTTATTTGTCACATACACATGGTTAGAAGATGTTAATGCGAGTGTAGCGAAATGCTTGTGCTTCTAGTTCCGACAATGCAGTAATAACCTAACTTGGCTCTGTCATAACCTCACATGGTCTCTCCTATCATTGCTATGCAGACGACACACAATTAATCTTCTCCTTTCCCCCTTCTGATGACCAGGTGGCGAATCGCATCTCTGCATGTCTGGCAGACATATCAGTGTGGATGACGGATCACCACCTCAAGCTGAACCTCGACAAGACGGAGCTGCTCTTCCTCCCGGGGAAGGACTGCCCGTTCCATGATCTCGCCATCACGGTTGACAACTCCATTGTTTCCTCCTCCCAGAGCGCTAAGAACCTTGGCGTGATCCTGGACAACACCCTGTCGTTCTCAACTAACATCAAGGTGGTGGCCCGTTCCTGTAGGTTCATGCTCTACAACATCCGCAGAGTACGCCCCTGCCTCACACAGGAAGCGGCGCAGGTCCTAATCCAGGCACTTGTCATCTCCCGTCTGGATTACTGCAACTCGCTGTTGGCTGGGCTCCCTGCCTGTGCCATTAAACCCCTACAACTCATCCAGAACGCCGCAGCCCGTCTGGTGTTCAACCTTCCCAAGTTCTCTCACGTCACCCCGCTCCTCCGCTCTCTCCACTGGCTTCCAGTTGAAGCTCGCATCCGCTACAAGACCATGGTGCTTGCCTACGGAGCTGTGAGGGGAACGGCACCGCAGTACCTCCAGGCTCTGATCAGGCCCTACACCCAAACAAGGGCACTGCGTTCATCCACCTCTGGCCTGCTCGCCTCCCTACCACTGAGGAAGTACAGTTCCCGCTCAGCCCAGTCAAAACTGTTCGCTGCTCTGGCCCCCCAATGGTGGAACAAACTCCCTCACGACGCCAGGACAGCGGAGTCAATCACCACCTTCCGGAGACACCTGAAACCCCACCTCTTCAAGGAATACCTAGGATAGGATAAAGCAATCCTTCTCACCCCCCTTAAATGATTTAGATGCACTATTGTAAAGTGGCTATTCCACTGATGTCAGAAGGTGAATTCACCAATTTGTAAGTCGCTCTGGATAAGAGCGTCTGCTAAATGACTTAAATGTAAATGTAAATGTAAACAAGTAATCTAACTAACAATTCCAAAACGAATTTCTTATACACAAGTTCAAGGGATTATGGCTTAGATATGTCAGAGTGTTTTTACGCATACCTTATCCGGAGTTATAATATTCTACAAATATGTAATCGGGTGTAATCGGGTACAGGGCCGTGTATTGAAGGGATCTCAACGCAGATATCTCCCTGGACACATACGGTAGCAGGGAGATTTCTGAGGTCCGGATTGGATGCATGTAGAAACTGTCCCACTACGGAGAATATCCTAGCTACATATATGTCTTGGGCAAAATATTCAGACCCCTAAACATTTTCCACTTTTTGATACGTTACAGCCTTATTCTCAAACTGATTAAATATTTTTTTCCTTCAGCAATCTCCACACAAAACCCGATAATGACAAAATCGAAACAAATCGGTCAAATTTTTTGCTATGAGACTAAAAATACTACACTACTTTTGACCAGGGCTAATGGCACCCTATTCCCTATGTCATACACTACTTTTGACCAGGGCTAATGGCACCCTATTACCTATGTCATACACTACTTTTGACCAGGGCTAATGGCACCCTATTACCTATGTCATACACTACTTTTGACCAGGGCTAATGGCACCCTATTCCCTATGTCGTACACTACTTTTGACCAGGGCTAATGGCACCCTATTCCCTATGTCGTACACTACTTTTGACCAGGGCTAATGGCACCCTATTCCCTATGTCGTACACTACTTTTGACCAGGGCTAATGGCACCCTATTCCCTATGTCGTACACTACTTTAGACCAGGGCTAATGGCACCCTATTCCCTATGTCGTACACTACTTTTGACCAGGGCTAATGGCACCCTATTCCCTATGTCATACACTACTTTAGACCAGGGATAATGGCACCCTATTCCCTATGTCATACACTACTTTAGACCAGGGCTAATGGCACCCTATTCCCTATGTCATACACTACTTTAGACCAGGACCCACAGGGTGCCATTTTGGTGACGCAGACCCATGTTTGAAGCTCATTACTGTGATGGTGAGTTAATAACTGCCGGGACAAAGCGTTATCCCACTGGGACCCACATGGAACTCAGGCAGCATTTACACCACCTGTCACGTACCACCTGTCACGGGGTTGGTAAATTATCTTGAGTAGTCATGCACTGCACGCAAAACTACACACCTGACAGATGGGGTATGCTAACAAGACAGAGAGAGAGAGAGGGGTGTAGAGGGAGGGAGGGGGAGAGAGAGAGGGGTGTAGAGGGAGGGAGGGAGGGAGGGAGGGAGGGAGGGAGGGAGGGGGAGGGAGGGAGGGAGGGAGGGAGGGGGGAGAGAGAGAGAGAGAGAGAGAGAGAGAGAGAGAGAGGGGTGTGGAGGGAGGGAGGGGGAGAGAGATAGAGGGGTGTGGAGGGAGGGAGGAAGGGGGAGAGAGAGAGGGGTGTGGAGGGAGGGAGGGAGGGAGGGAGGGGGAGAGGGAGGGAGGGAAAGACGGGTGTGGAGGGAGGAGGGGGGCGAGAGACAGAGAGAAGAAGAAGTGATTTAGAAATCTGGAAACAAAACACATGGATACAGAAACACAGAGAGAGGAAGAAAGAGATAGAGAGACAGAGAGAGAGTCACGCTTGAGATTGAGACAAAGAAAGAGACAGAGAGTAGCGATTGAGATTGAGACAAAGAATGAGACAGAGAGAGAGAGAGAGAGAGAGTAGCGATTGAGATTGAGACAAAGAATGGGACAGAGAGAGAGTAGCGATTGAGATTGAGACAAAGAATGAGACAGAGAGAGAGTAGCGATTGAGATTGAGACAAAGAATGAGACAGAGATTATAATTATAATTTTAAAGTTCCCTTTTTGAATTCATAACTCCACCATTCAGTCCTGAAATGTAAAAAAAATAAAAAAAAAATAGTAATAGATAAAACATGGTTAACAGATCTCTCTCCTCATTGAGGGCCGGCAGGTAGCCTAGTGGTTAAAGCGTTGGGCCAATAACCTGAAATGGTTGCTAGAACAAATCCCCCGAGCTGACAAGGTCAAAATCTGTCGGTCTTCCCCTGTACAAGGTAGTTAAACCCACTGTTCCCTGGTAGGCTGTCGTTGTAAATAAGAATTTGTTCTTAACTGGCTTCCCTAGGTAAATAACAGTTAAATAAAAAATGTAACTGACAGAGCATATCACCCCCCTGAAGGCCCTACATACCAACGAAGAGCCTCATGTTCCCCACCAGTCTGTAATAGGTAATACTTAACCCTCGGTCTTGCTGCCAACATCCCCCTGAGCATGTCCACAGACCCCTGAACATGTCCACAGACCCCTGAGCATGTCCACAGACCCCTGAACATATCCACAGACCCCTGAACATGTCCACAGACGCCTTGAGCATGTCCACAGACCCCTGAGCATGTCCACAGACCCCTGAACATGTCCACAGACCCCTGAACATGTCCACAGACCCCTTTTCTGGAGGTGTGTGATCTTTGCTGGAGTCATTTGAACAGCATGAAAGATGGAAAGATGCTGAGAGACAGGAGGGAGAGAGAGAGTCAGAGAGGAGGAGTATATGGAGATATAAGAGAGAGAGAGAGAGAACAATTTTATTTGCTACCTTCATTATATTTTATTAAATTTATTATCCAAAGCAACTTAAAGTCAAGGTTGCATTCATTTGACATATTAGTGGTCCCGGGAATCAAAACCACTATCCTGGCATTAAAAGAGCGATGTTCTACCAACTAAGCTTCAAAGGACCCCATGGTTGTTTAGCCCTTGCATCCACAGCTCTGTCCAGGAATTTCAGAGTGGTTACATTTCTCCAGGCCCATAACCTCAGCTTTTATTTATTTATTTATTTATTTTAACCAAAAACAGAGGTGAGGTAATTGTGTTGTTATTGTTTTAATTAAGGACTCGAGCTTTAAGAAAACACCTGTGTTTAATTGGATCCTATGATAGGGAGGTGGTAATTGTTTTGTTATTGTTTTAATTAAGGACTCTAGCTTTAAGCCAACACCTCTGTTTAATTGGATCGTATGATAGGGAGGTGGTAATTGTTTTGTTATTGTTTTAATTAAGGACTCTAGCTTTAAGAAAATACCTCTGTCTAATTGGACCGTATGATAGGGAGGTGGTAATTGTGTTGTTATTGTTTTAATTAAGGACCCTAGCTTTAAGCCAACACCTCTGTTTAATTGGATCCTATGATAGGGAGGTGAGGTAATTGTGTTGTTATTGTTTTAATTAAGGACTCGAGCTTTAAGAAAACACCTGTGTTTAATTGGATCCTATGATAGGGAGGTGGTAATTGTTTTGTTATTGTTTTAATTAAGGACTCTAGCTTCAAGCCAACACCTCTGTTTAATTGGATCCTATGATAGGGAGGTGGTAATTGTGTTGTTATTGTTTTAATTAAGGACCCGAGCTTTAAGCCAACACCTCTGTCTAATTGGATCCTATGATAGGGAGGTGAGGTAATTGTGTTGTTATTGTTTTAATTAAGGACCCGAGCTTTAAGCCAACAACTCTGTTTAATTGGATCCTATGATAGGGAGGTGGTAATTGTGTTGTTATTGTTTTAATTAAGGACTCTAGCTTTAAGCCAACACCTCTGTTTAATTGGATCCTATGATAGGGAGGTGGTAATTGTGTTGTTATTGTTTTAATTAAGGACTCTAGCTTTAAGCCAACACCTCTGTCTAATTGGATCCTATGATAGGGAGGTGAGGTAATTGTGTTGTTATTGTTTTAATTAAGGACCCGAGCTTTAAGCCAACACCTCTGTTTAATTGGATCGTATGATAGGGAGGTGAGGTAATTGTTTTGTTATTGTTTTAATTAAGGACCCGAGCTTTAAGCCAACACCTCTGTTTAATTGGATCCTATGATAGGGAGGTGAGGTAATTGTTTTGTTATTGTTTTAATTAAGGACCCGAGCTTTAAGCCAACAACTCTGTTTAATTGGATCCTATGATAGGGAGGTGGTAATTGTGTTGTTATTGTTTTAATTAAGGACTCTAGCTTTAAGCCAACACCTCTGTTTAATTGGATCCTATGATAGGGAGGTGGTAATTGTGTTGTTATTGTTTTAATTAAGGACTCTAGCTTTAAGCCAACACCTCTGTTTAATTGGATCCTATGATAGGGAGGTGGTAATTGTGTTGTTATTGTTTTAATTAAGGACTCTAGCTTTAAGCCAACACCTCTGTCTAATTGGATCCTATGATAGGGAGGTGAGGTAATTGTGTTGTTATTGTTTTAATTAAGGACCCGAGCTTTAAGCCAACACCTCTGTTTAATTGGATCCTATGATAGGGAGGTGAGGTAATTGTTTTGTTATTGTTTTAATTAAGGACCCGAGCTTTAAGCCAACACCTCTGTTTAATTGGATCCTATGATAGGGAGGTGGTGATGGATATTTGAGCTTTTCCTCTTGTTAAGGGCTTTATGGCTGAGAATATTAGGCTTGATACCAACCTGTATTAGGTGGGTTTTGGTAACAGGAGGCTATGTAACGGTAGACATGAATATTGAAGAAACATCCTCGACAGTTTTTAATTGAGATCAAAAGGTACCGTCTGAAAACGGGACGGATTCCATATGAAACGTTACTATAGCAACCGAACAACAGGAAATATCAAACGTTGACGTAAATATGCAACAGGTGCACCAGGGCCGGCGCCAAAATGAATCAGTTGGACGAGCGTTTGATTTCTACAGGCGGGTCCGCGTTTTGTTAATGGGTTTTATAATAAAAACCACAGGCAGCTCGTGAGTTTGAAGTATTGGGAAGCTTAACATTTATCCTAAGATTTATTTTTTATTTTTTTGCCAGTTCTGATTATTTTTAGATGCGCGTTTTCATGGAACAGTTTTATTTCAATAATAACGTTTTTTGTCAACAACAACAAAATGATTTTGCCACCGGTAATTAATCATAAAAATCTGCATTAAAATTAATACAAATCTAAAAGTTAAAATTCAACTAATGCAAGAACACCAGCCTTTGCCATTTGGATACATTGGAGTTTGAACCTCAACCTAATCAGCACAGAGAAACCCCAAACATGCTCATTGCTCACATGGAGCACTCCAAACTTAAGTCAATACAACATTTTGACAAAACTCCTAATGGATGTTGTGAACACAGCAAACCACGTTTCCACTCTGTGAATGAGAACGCGCATTAACAGTGATTAATGTAACTAAATGACAGGGATTAACATATATTTACTATGCCTACTGGTTGCATGTGTAAAAGGGATTTGATAAAAAATGAACAATCAAAGGGCAAACAATTCAAACAATGAAACAATGAAGGTGCAATAATTAACGGGGAGACAGGGAACCATTCTGGTTGTCACCTTCTGACCTTAGTTCCTTTGTTATGTCTTTATTTTAGGAAGGTCAGGGCGTGAGTTGGGGTGGGTAGTCTATGTTCTTTTTTCTATAATTTGGGATCTTCTGTGTTCGGCCTGGTATGGTTCTCTATCAGAGGCAGCTGTCAATTGATTGGCAGCCTGTTTTCACTTTTAGTGTCTGTTCGTTAGTCATTAAAAAACATGAACCCTTACCACGCTGCGTTTTGGTCCTCCGATCCTTCATACTACTCCTCTTCGTCAGAAGACGAAAACCCGTACATCTGGAGAGCTGAGTGGATTCTGGTGAGCTGAGTGGATTCTGGAGAGCTGAGTGGATTCTGGAGAGCTGAGTGGATTCTGGAGAGCTGAGTGGATTCTGGAGAGCTGAGTGGACTCTGGAGAGCTGAGTGGATTCTGGTGAGCTGAGTGGACTCTGGAGAGCTGAGTGGATTCTGGTGAGTTGAGTGGATTCTGGAGAGCTGAGTGGACTCTGGAGAGCTGAGTGGATTCTGGAGAGCTGAGTGGATTCTGGAGAGCTGAGTGGACTCTGGAGAGCTGAGTGGATTCTGGTGAGCTGAGTGGATTCTGGAGAGCTGAGTGGATTCTGGAGAGCTGAGTGGATTCTGGTGAGCTGAGTGGATTCTGGTGAGCTGAGTGGACTCTGGAGAGCTGATGGGAAGGGCTCCTTAAAGGGGGGCAGGGGGGACATGTCTCCACCACATTCTGAAATTGCATTTTTGTCCCCCCCTAGTTTTATCATTGGAATGCGATACACAACGAGGCAAAGGTGTGCTTTAGGACCATGTGGGCGCCTCCGAGCATTCTGGTAGGCTGTTTGGAGTGTGTATCCGACTGGATAATAATTTAAAAAAATAATTATGTCCCCCCCCTTACTTTTAAAACCAAAGTTGTGCCCCTGCTTTTAAGTTACACTCGCAACTCAAAAATCAGCTAGGCCTAATGCCACGCGCGATGTCCAAATTGCTAGCTTCCCAAATAGGCAAAGGCCTTTGCACTTGTAATGTTAAACAATCCAGAGCTCTTCTTAAAATGAAGCTAATGATCCTCTGTCTCTAAGTCAATTTCTCTGGTAAAGTATTTTGGTTTGTTTCATTTAGACGGGAGTATTATTTAATTTTGGCAAAACATCAATTTATTTGAGGTAAAGCCAGCATCTGAACAGTGCACAGTGCACAGTGCACCCACCAACCAACTTTGCTTTCTAATCTAGTGGCTGAAACCAGAGATCTGTATATAACGACGAGATGCTCATGTCTCCGTCCTAACAATGTGAGTCGTTGTCCCAACGGGCAGGAAGGCAGGCGACAAGCTTAGGTCTGCACATTATGCCAATAGAAACGCATTGGGCTTTTCAGGACAGATTTTGGAGAGAGTGAACCATCTCGCTTTCCCTCTTCCTCTCTGCTGAAACTAGCGAGCGAAACAGCGCCCCTCTGTCTCACTATATGTAGCCCATGTATCTGATGCTGTCTGGACAGAAAAAGTATGACATGCCATATTCCTCTTGTCCAGACAGCATCAGATACACGGTCTATGCAGACAGAGACACCGCGAGGCTGTTTCGCTCGCTAGGATACTTGATCTGAGATTGACGTGTCCTTCTGTCGGCGTGTCAAATAAATGATCCAATATTACAAATATTTTATTTGGACAGGCAATGCGGTACGGTAGGACGAGCCAGATCCCCTAAGGCCCTGAGGTGGCCTGTCATCCTGCTGTTCAGGCCTTTATGTCGGTTTGTGACCTTGTTATTTCTCAAGAAGAGACCTTATTCAAAAATACCTTTACTTTTTTTTTGCTCACGTCCTCAGAATATGTCCTTAATTTGAGAGCATGTTACTTACGGATAGAAGACTATTTCAGAGAATACAATCAAACGATCAATCTACACATCACAAAACAAATCCATTTAAAAACAGAATGTTGATTTAAGATGTTTTGGATTTAAAAGCTGAAAAATGAAAGGACTTTCCTTTTGATATGATGTGAAAGAACTTGATTTGTCGAGTTTGAAGCTTCAGTTTGGATACGACTCCAACCCTCGTTAAGAAATGCTGAAATGGTGGCCTTTTTTTTGGAGGCGCTTTTCTCTCTCTCTCTTTCGCATATTTTGACTGAACATAAGTATGAGAATAACACAGCTGTTATTATATCACCCGCTATTCATTTTGGGTTGAGATTGAATAAATGAAGGTGTGTCACCGTACTACATAGAGCCATGACTACATGGAACTCTATTCCACAGTACTACATAGAGACATGACTACATGGAACTCTATTCCACAGTACTACATAGAGCCATGACTACATGGAACTCTATTCCACAGTACTACATAGAGCCATGACTACATGTAACTCTATTCCACAGTACTACATAGAGCCATGACTACATGGAACTCTATTCCACAGTACTACATAGAGACATGACTACATGGAACTCTATTCCACAGTACTACATAGAGCCATGACTACATGGAACTCTATTCCACAGTACTACATAGAGCCATGACTACATGTAACTCTATTCCACAGTACTACATAGAGACATGACTACATGGAACTCTATTCCACAGTACTACATAGAGCCATGACTACATGGAACTCTATTCCACAGTACTACATAGAGCCATGACTGCATGGAACTCTATTCCACAGGACTACATAGAGCCATGACTACATGGAACTCTATTCCACTGTACTACATAGAGCCATGACTACATGGAACTCTATTCCACAGTACAACATAGAGCCATGACTACATGGAACTCTATTCCACAGTACAACATAGAGCCATGACTACATGGAACTCTATTCCACAGTACAACATAGAGCCATGACTACATGGAACTCTATTCCACAGTACTACATAGAGCCATGACTACATGGAACTCTATTCCACAGTACTACATAGAGCCATGACTACATGGAACTCTATTCCACAGTACTACATAGAGACATGACTACATGGAACTCTATTGCACAGTACTACATAGAGCCATGACTACATGGAACTCTATTCCACAGTACTACATAGAGCCATGACTACATGTAACTCTATTCCACAGTACTACATAGAGCCATGACTACATGTAACTCTATTCCACAGTACTACATAGAGACATGACTACATGGAACTCTATTCCACAGTACTACATAGAGCCATGACTACATGGAACTCTATTCCACAGTACTACATAGAGCCATGACTGCATGGAACTCTATTCCACAGGACTACATAGAGCCATGACTACATGGAACTCTATTCCACTGTACTACATAGAGCCATGACTACATGGAACTCTATTCCACAGTACAACATAGAGCCATGACTACATGGAACTCTATTCCACAGTACAACATAGAGCCATGACTACATGGAAATCTATTCCACAGTACAACATAGAGCCATGACTACATGGAACTCTATTCCACAGTACTACATAGAGCCATGACTACATGGAACTCTATTCCACAGTACTACATAGAGCCATGACTACATGGAACTCTATTCCACAGTACAACATAGAGCCATGACTACATGGAACTCTATTCCACAGTACTACATAGAGCCATGACTACATGGAACTCTATTCCACAGTACTACATAGAGCCATGACTACATGGAACTCTATTCCACAGTACTACATAGAGCCATGACTACATGGAACTCTATTCCACAGTACTACATAGAGCCATGACTACATGGAACTCTATTCCACAGTACTACATAGAGCCATGACTACATGGAACTCTATTCCACAGTACTACATAGAGCCATGACTACATGGAACTCTATTCCACAGTACTACATAGAGCCATGACTACATGGAACTCTATTCCACAGTACTACATAGAGCCATGACTACATGGAACTCTATTCCACAGTACTACATAGAGCCATGACTACATGGAACTCTATTCCACAGTACTACATAGAGCCATGACTACATGGAACTCTATTCCACAGTACTACATAGAGACATGACTACATGTAACTCTATTCCACAGTACTACATAGAGACATGACTACATGGAACTCTATTCCACAGTACTACATAGAGCCATGACTACATGGAACTCTATTCCACAGTACTACATAGAGCCATGACTGCATGGAACTCTATTCCACAGGACTACATAGAGCCATGACTACATGGAACTCTATTCCACTGTACTACATAGAGCCATGACTACATGGAACTCTATTCCACAGTACAACATAGAGCCATGACTACATGGAACTCTATTCCACAGTACAACATAGAGCCATGACTACATGGAACTCTATTCCACAGTACAACATAGAGCCATGACTACATGGAACTCTATTCCACAGTACTACATAGAGCCATGACTACATGGAACTCTATTCCACAGTACTACATAGAGCCATGACTACATGGAACTCTATTCCACAGTACTACATAGAGACATGACTACATGGAACTCTATTGCACAGTACTACATAGAGCCATGACTACATGGAACTCTATTCCACAGTACTACATAGAGCCATGACTACATGTAACTCTATTCCACAGTACTACATAGAGACATGACTACATGGAACTCTATTCCACAGTACTACATAGAGCCATGACTACATGGAACTCTATTCCACAGTACTACATAGAGCCATGACTGCATGGAACTCTATTCCACAGGACTACATAGAGCCATGACTACATGGAACTCTATTCCACTGTACTACATAGAGCCATGACTACATGGAACTCTATTCCACAGTACAACATAGAGCCATGACTACATGGAACTCTATTCCACAGTACAACATAGAGCCATGACTACATGGAACTCTATTCCACAGTACAACATAGAGCCATGACTACATGGAACTCTATTCCACAGTACTACATAGAGCCATGACTACATGGAACTCTATTCCACAGTACTACATAGAGCCATGACTACATGGAACTCTATTCCACAGTACAACATAGAGCCATGACTACATGGAACTCTATTCCACAGTACTACATAGAGCCATGACTACATGGAACTCTATTCCACAGTACTACATAGAGCCATGACTACATGGAACTCTATTCCACAGTACTACATAGAGCCATGACTACATGGAACTCTATTCCACAGTACTACATAGAGCCATGACTACATGGAACTCTATTCCACAGTACTACATAGAGCCATGACTACATGGAACTCTATTCCACAGTACTACATAGAGCCATGACTACATGGAACTCTATTCCACAGTACTACATAGAGCCATGACTACATGGAACTCTATTCCACAGTACTACATAGAGCCATGACTACATGGAACTCTATTCCACAGTACTACATAGAGCCATGACTACATGGAACTCTATTCCACAGTACTACATAGAGCCATGACTACATGGAACTCTATTCCACAGTACTACATAGAGCCATGACTACATGGAACTCTATTCCACAGTACTACATAGAGCCATGACTACATGGAACTCTATTCCACAGTACTACATAGAGCCATGACTACATGGAACTCTATTCCACAGTACTACATAGAGCCATGACTACATGGAGCTCTATTCCACAGTACTACATAGAGACATGACTACATGGAACTCTATTCCACAGTACTACATAGAGACATGACTACATGGAACTCTATTCCACAGTACTACATAGAGACATGACTACATGGAACTCTATTCCACAGTACTACATAGAACCATGACTACATGGAGCTCTATTCCACAGTACTACATAGAGCCATGACTACATGGAACTCTATTCCACAGTACTACATAGAGACATGCCTACATGGAACTCTATTCCATAGTACTACATAGAGACATGACTACATGGAACTCTATTCCACTGTACTACATAGAGCCATGACTACATGGAACTCTATTCCACAGTACTACATAGAGCCATGACTACATGGAACTCTATTCCACAGTACTACATAGAGCCATGACTACATGGAACTCTATTCCACAGTACTACATAGAGCCATGACTACATGGAACTCTATTCCACAGTACTACATAGAACCATGACTACATGGAGCTCTATTCCACAGTACTACATAGAGCCATGACTACATGGAACTCTATTCCACAGTACTACATAGAGACATGCCTACATGGAACTCTATTCCACAGTACTACATAGAGACATGACTACATGGAACTCTATTCCACTGTACTACATAGAGCCATGACTACATGGAACTCTATTCCACAGTACTACATAGAGCCATGACTACATGGAACTCTATTCCACAGTACTACATAGAGACATGCCTACATGGAACTCTATTCCACAGTACTACATAGAGCCATGACTACATGGAACTCTATTCCACAGTACTACATAGAGCCATGACTACATGGAACTCTATTCCACAGTACTACATAGAGCCATGACTACATGGAACTCTATTCCACTGTACTACATAGAGCCATGATGACATGGAACTCTATTCCACATCAGGTGTACGTGAGGTTGCAGCTAGAATCAGATTAAACTATATTCAAAACACTGGACTGTGAAGAGACACAAAGGCAAACACACACAAACAAATATGCACATGCTAGCACACATGCTAGCACACATACTCCACACACACACACACGCACACACACACACACACACACACACACACACACACACACACACACACACACACACACACACACACACACACACACACACACACACACACACACACACACACACACACACAATACTAATGTCATGTGGACATGTTGTGGACGTGTTGTGTTGTGCGTTGATGTTGTGGATATGTAGTGGTGTAGTAATGTTATATGTTAATGTTGTACATGTTGTGTTGTGCATATGTAGTCGTGTTACTGTTGTATACTGTTTTGTTTTATATGTAATTAATGTGTTTGGACACCAGGAAGAGAAGTTGCTGACTTGTTTGCATCTAGTGGGGATCCCTAACAAAATACAATAAAACACATTCATGTGGATGCAACGGGATGAAATGGATGAAATTGCAATATTTATTGCTGTAACTTGTTTCCATTATATCTCAAGTGTTTGCGGCTCATCCAGACGAGGGTTGGGAAAATTCTGGTAACTTCCCCCCCCCAAAAACTCCTGCTTAGAGGATTTCTGCTTATCCCTTTTGCTTCCGAGAATCTTCAAACCAGAATTTTGCAACCCTAATCCAGACAAGTCTGAATGTCCGTTAGTGAGCTATTCAGCAAAGCACACCATCTCCTGAATAGCATTTTTTTGTTTGAGTTTGTAGCAATAATTAATGGAAATGGATGGACAGGTAAAAGTTTATTTGAGATGAACTATCCTTTTCAGTGGTTATTCTATGTGGGTTGCTAATACAGGTTCTATTACTACTGAAGAGAATAAAACAAAAACAAAGGAAGCTTCCCATCAACACCATTTTATTAATATGCAGATTAAAAATATACAATTTTCAAATTCAAGCTTCAGCAAATGTTCTTTAGCATAAACAACAAGCTGGCTAGCATATCAACTGCCTTTCGCATCAACAACAAGTTGGCTAGCATATCAGCTGTCTTTAGCATCAACAACAAGCTGGCTAGCATATCAACTGTCTTTCGCATCAACAACAAGTTGGATAGCATGTCAACTGTCTTTAGCATCAACAACAAGCTGGCTAGCATATCAACTGTCTTTAGCATCAACAACAAGCTGGCTAGCATATCAACTGTCTTTAGCATCAACAACAAGTTGGCTAGCATATCAACTGTCTTTCGCATCAACAACAAGTTGGATAGCATGTCAACTGTCTTTAGCATCAACAACAAGCTGGCTAGCATATCAACTGTCTTTAGCATCAACAATAAGTTGGCTAGCATATCAACTGTCTTTAGCATCAACAACAAGCTGGCTAGCATATCAACTGTCTTTAGCATCAACAACAAGTTGGCCAGCATATCAACTGTCTTTAGCATCAACAACAAGTTGGCTAGCATATCAACTGTCTTTAGCATCAACAACAAGTTGGCTAGCATATCAACTGTCTTTAGCATCAACAACAAGTTGGCTAGCATATCAACTGTCTTTAGCATCAACAACAAGTTTGCTAGCAAATCAACTGTCTTTAGCATCAACAACAAGTTGGCTAGCATATCAACTGTCTTTAGCATCAACAACAAGTTGGCTAGCATATAAAATGTCTTTAGCATCAGCAAATTAACCATTCATTAATAATTAGAAATAGCTACGTAAAATGCAGTTCATGAGTAAACATACTGTTACAATCTTCATTACAGCAACAACCATTTATGCAAACACTGTTTATCTCTTTTTAATATTAATTACAACAACATTTTTTTTTGCTAGATTTGGCTTTTTTGAGAATTTTCTGTTGACATTCAAGTGGTCTGGAAATGTAAACTAATGGAAATACTCTGATAACTTTCCCAGAATTCCCTGTTATTCCAGAAAAACCTGGTTGAAAGATTCCAGGAATCAGGAGGGAATAAGCAGGACATCTGGAATCCCCAAACCAATACTTTTTGGGAAAGTTACCAGAATTTTGCAACTTTAGGAAAGATTCTACCTGCACCTCTGTACACAAACAGCACGCATACAGACTCAAGAGGCAAATATACACCAATAACATGATTCATATATAAAGACAGGAGTCTTAGAAGTGTCTTAGATAGATGACTGTAACAATACTTATATACCTTTACATACCTTTATATAGCATGTCTATATATACAGAGTAACACCACCATAAAAATAGAATGAATATAATTAATTATATTTCTATACACACCACGTCATATATAATTATATATTTTAATTTTGCTGTAGTTTTGCTTTTCCCTTTAAGTAAAATCTTACTTTTAACACTGTGCTGCTCCAAAACACATTGTAATACAAAATATTGTTGCTTCTTTTTCTTTCTTTTTTTTACAGGATGACAAGCAAAAATCTGTATATGTGGAAACCTCAGGCAGCATCATCATCTCAAATGATTATTTCATCGGTAACAATGAATAAAGGCTTCAAACAAGCAAGTCTCTGTTACTGATGTGTTGCCCGTTCCTACACCTGCAAGGTGATAGAAAACAAACAGTAAAGCACCATCAATGACTAACACGCTCTATCCAAGATGGTGGATAGCATTTATAACAGACTTTGTATCTAAGGCCATGGAGTAGGATAAGTTGTTCCTCAACAACAAAATAAAACAGAAATACACAAAGAAACCTCCACTTACAGTAATTACTTACAGCATAGAAACAGACAAAAAAAGCATCCGTACAACAATAGGAAAAAAATGACAACAACATCATTAATCAACCAATCAATCAACCAACCAACAATGGACTCAGAGTGGAGAGAAACGTGCGCAAAAACAAAAAACTGTCGACTTCGTCCTTGAAGCACACAGACCTAAAGTCACAGACCTAAACTCTAAGCTTTAATCGGCCCGAAAAATGATCAATCAACTAAAATATGACAAAATGACATCCATGTTTACCAAAGACATAGAGAAGTAGAGCCCCTTAGTCCCGAGTAGAAAGTCTGTTAGAATACATGACCCTGCTGTCCGCTCCGGCACAGATCCGGGTCAGGCACCAACCAGGCCATTCGCACATTGCCCCTGCCCCGGGCTACCTCTGGCCCCCAGGCTCTGCCCCTGCCCCGGGCTACCTCTGGCCCCCAGGCTCTGCCTCTACCCTGGCCCGTCCCCGTTCGGCCCCAGCCCAGGGGGCCGACGCGCTGCTAGAGGGTAGTGATCTGCGTGAGCTCTGTGTTGGAGTTCCCTGTCCCTTGGTGGTGATTGTTCTGGGGCTCCTGGCAGACCAGGGGCAGCTCCACGCCTAGTCATGCGGGGTTTGTATTCCCGTCCGCCGTTTTGCAGTTGTAGGCAACTTCCCGGGCGATGCTCCTCATCCGACCAGACTGCTGCCGGCTGTCCAGGCGGAATGGACCAGGGTGGCAGAACTCCCTGAAGCACCTCTTGAAGTTCTCGTCCAGGAAGGCGTAGAGGACTGGGTTAAGACTGCTGTTGACGTAGCCCAGCGCGATACAGAAGTGCATCAGGGCCATGGTGAGGAGGCTACCCAGGTTGAATCCTAACAACTGGGCCAGAGCCATGATCTGGATGGGGGTCCAGCAGACCACGAAGGCTGCCACTACGACCAGGACCATGCGGGTGATGCGGCGAAGGTTACGGTCCTTCTCCTTGGAGCCGGACAGGATGCGGACGCTGCGGAGGCGATTGACCATCAGGCTGTAGCAGACACTGATGATGGTAACCGGGATGAGGAAAGAAAAGAGGAAGACGCAGGTGCCGAACACCGGGTCCCAGTAGCTACGGGGGTCTGGGAGGACTATGTTACATTCTATACCTAGGAGAGAGACAGGAGACATGGTTAGGGTTAGAAACAGGACATAGGGGTTAAGGTTAAGGTTGGACATAGAGTCCCATTAGCTACGAGGGTCTGGGAGGACTACAATACACTCTAAACCTGGGAGGGAGACAGGACAGAGGGTTAATGTGAGGGTTAGGACATGAGGGTTAGGACATGAGGGTTAATGTGAGGATTAGGACATGAGGGTTAGGACATGAGGGTTAATGTGAGGATTAGGACATGAGGGTTAGGACATGAGGGTTAATGTAAGGGTTAGGACATGAGGGTTAGGACATGAGGGTTAATGTAAGGGTTAGGACATGAGGGTTAATGTGAGGGTCAGGACATGAGGGTTAGGACATGAGGGTCAGGACAGGATGGTTAGGACATGAGGGTTAGGACAGAGGGTTAGGACATGAGGGTTAGGACAGAGTGTTAGGACATGAGGGTTAGGACATGAGGGTTAGGACATGAGGGTTAAGACAGAGGGTTAGGACAGAGGGTTAGGACAGGATGGTTAGGACATGAGGGTTAGGACAGAGGGTTAGGACATGAGGGAGAGGACATGAGGGTTAGGACAGAGTGTTAGGACATGAGGGTTAGGACAGAGGGTTAATGTGAGGGTTAGGACATGAGGGTTAGGACAGAGGGTTAGGACATGAGGGTTAATGTGAGGATTAGGACATGAGGGTTAGGACATGAGGGTTAATGTAAGGGTTAGGACATGAGGGTTAATGTGAGGATTAGGACGTGAGGGTCAGGACATGAGGGTTAGGACATGAGGGTTAGGACATGAGGGTTAAGACAGAGGGTTAGGACAGAGTGTTAGGACAGGATGGTTAGGACATGAGGGTTAGGACAGAGGGTTAGGACATGAGGGAGAGGACATGAGGGTTAGGACAGAGTGTTAGGACATGAGGGTTAGGACAGAGGGTTAATGTGAGGGTTAGGACATGAGGGTTAGGACAGAGGGTTAGGACATGAGGGTTAATGTGAGGATTAGGACATGAGGGTTAGGACATGAAGTTTAGGACATGAGGGTTACCTGAGGGTTAGGACATGAGGGTTAGGACATGAGGGTTAGGACAGGAGAGTTAGGACATAAGAGTTAGGACATGAGGGTTAAGACATGAGGGTTACCTGAGGGATAGGACATGAAGTTTAGGACATGAGTGTTAGGACAGGAGAGTTAGGACATAAGAGTCTCATGTCCTAAACCTCACTGCCTAAATACAGTGGGGCAAAAAGTATTTAGTCAGCCACCAATTGTGCAAGTTCTCCCACTTAAAAAGATGAGAGAGGCCTGTAATTTTCATCATTGGTACACTTCAAATATGACAGACAAAATGAGAAATAAACAGGAAAATCACATTGTAGGATTTTTAATTAATTTTTTTGAAAATGATGGTGTAAAATAAGTATTTGGTCATGCTGCCAAACATACCCTCGTAAAACTGACTATCCGAGCAATCCTTGAATTCGGCGATGTCATTTACAAAATAGCCTCCAACACTCTACTCAGAAAATTGGATGCAGTCTATCACTGTGCCATCCGTTTTGTCACTGAAGCTCCATATACTACCCACCACTGCGACCTGTATGCTCTTGTTGGCTGGTCCTTGCTACATATTCGTCGCCAGACCTACTGGCTCCAGGTCATCTATAAGTCTTTGTTAGGTAAAGCTCCACCTTATCTCAGCTCACTGGTCACCATAGCAACACCCTCCAGTAGGTATCTCTCACTGGTCATCCCCAAAGCCAACACCTCCTTTGGCTGCCTTTCCTTCCAGTCAATGACTGGAACGAATTGGAATGAATTGCAAAAATCACTGATGTTGGAGACTTATATCTCCCTCACTAACTTTAAGCATCAGCTGTCAGAGCAGTTTACCGATCGCTGCAGCTGTACACAGCCCATCTGTAAATAGCCCATCCAACCAACTACCTACCTCATCCCATATTTGTTTTGGTTTTTCTGCTCTTTTGCACATCAGTATTTCTACTTGCACACCAGTATATCTACTTGCACATCAGTGGAATTGTTTTTAACAAACCCTGGCAGCTGAAGGGAGCAATCCTGAACTTCAAAAGACAATTTCTTAGTTGCTATTTAAAAAAGAAACACTTCACATCATTGATGTTTAGAAGAAGCCTCTTTCTTTCTCTCTGGTGTGATTATGACCCCCCCTCCTTTTAACCCCCCCCCCTTTCAAAAAACCCTAACTAGTCTGCTTTCCAAACGGAACAAGTCTAACACCTTTAACCTCATCTGAACCTCAATGTCTTTTCAAAAAACTATCTAGTCTGCTTTCCAAATGGAACAAGTCTAACACCTTTAACCTCATCTGAACCTGAATGTCTTTTCAAAAAACTATCTAGTCTGCTTTCCAAATGGAACAGGTCTAACACCTTTAACCTCATCTGAACCTGAATGTCTTTTCAAAAAACTATCTAGTCTGCTTTCCAAATGGAACAAGTCTAACACCTTTAACCTCATCTGAACCTGAATGTCTTTTCAAAAAACTATCTAGTCTGCTTTCCAAATGGAACAGGTCTAACACCTTTAACCTCAATCGGAACCTCAATGTCTTTTCAAAAAACTATCTAGTCTGCTTTCCAAATGGAACAGGTCTAACACCTTTAACCTCATCTGAACCTCAATGTCTTTTCAAAAAACTATCTAGTCTGCTTTCCAAACGGAACAAGTCTAACACCTTTAACCTCAATCGGAACCTCAATGTCTTTTCAAAAAACGATCTAGTCTGCTTTCCAAATGGAACAAGTCTAACACCTTTAACCTCATCTGAACCTGAATGTCTTTTCAAAAAACTATCTAGTCTGCTTTCCAAACGGAACAGGTCTAACACCTTTAACCTCATCTGAACCTGAATGTCTTTTCAAAAAACTATCTAGTCTGCTTTCCAAACGGAACAGGTCTAACACCTTTAACCTCATCTGAACCTGAATGTCTTTTCAAAAAACTATCTAGTCTGCTTTCCAAACGGAACAGGTCTAACACCTTTAACCTCATCTGAACCTCAATGTCTTTTCAAAAAACGATCTAGTCTGCTTTCCAAACGGAACAGGATTATGCCAAGTGTCTCTCCTGATGATCACATAGGGAAACTACAGTACTTCACTAATCAGACCCAATGCATCTCCCTCAATGGCCACACCTCAGGCTTACTGTTACATCATCCAGCCTTGACTTGCTGCAGTACAGTGCCAAGCCTGTTTGTTTGTCCCTAACAAACCTCCTTACTTGCTTCAGTGAATTGCTAATTTACAAGCCCTTAACCAACTATGCAATTTTTAGAATTTTAAGAGAAAAGAATAACAAATAATTAAAAGAGCAGCAGTAAAATAACAATAGCAGGGCTATATACACGGGGTACCGGTACAGAGTCAATGTGGAGGCTATATACACGTCAATGTGCAGGGGCACCAGTGTCGAGGTAATTGAGGTAATATGTTCATGTAGGTAGAGTTATTAAAGTGGCTATGCATAGATGATAACAGAGAGGAGCAGCAGCGTAGAAGTGTGTGGGGGGGAGGGAATGCAAAAAATTTGTTCTATTAGAGTTTCAGGAGTCTTATGTCTTGGGGGTAGAAGCTGTTTAGAAGCCTTTTGGACCTAGACTTGGCGCTCCGGTACCACTTGCCACGTTTTAGCAGAGAGTACCGTCTATTACTTGGGTGACTGGAGTCTTTGACAATTTTTAGGGCCTTTCCTCTGACACTGCCTTGTACAGCGGTCCAGGATGGCAGGAAGCTTGGCCCCGGTGATGTACTGGGCCGTTTGCAGTAGCCTCTGTAGTACCGTACGGTCGGAGGCCGAGCAGTAGCCATACTAGGCATTGATGCAACCCGTCAGGATGCTCTCAATGGTGCAGCTGTAGAACCTTTTGAGGATCTGAGGACCCATGGGTTTTGTTCACGGCTGTCTCGGTGTGCTTGGACAAGTTAGTTTGTTGGTGATGTGGACGCCAAGGACCTTGAAGCTATCAACCTGCTCCACTTACAGCCCCGTCGATGAGAATGGGGGGCATGCTCGGTCCATCTCTTCCTGTAGTCCACAATCATCTCTTTTGTCTTGATGATGTTGAGGGAGAGATGGTTGTCCTTGCACCACACGATCAGGTCTCTGACCTCTTCCCTGTAGGCTGTCTCATCGTTGTCGGTGATCAGGCCTACCACTGTTTTATCATCGGCAAACTCAATGAGGGTGTTGGAGTCGTGCCTGGCCGTGCAGCCATGAGTGAACAGGGTGATAGAGCGAGAGTGGTGTTTGTCAGACCATGAGACATCACTGTCACGACACTATATCTGACCGGATAAATAACTCCTCTATATCTGACTGGGAAAATAACCCCTCTATATCTGACTGGGTTAATAACTCCTCTATATCTGACTGGGTAAATAACCCCTCTATATCTGACTGGGTAAATAACCCCTCTATATCTGACTGGGTAAATAACCCCTCTATATCTGACTGGGTAAATAACCCCTCTATATCTGACTGGGGAAATAACCCGTCTATATCTGACTGGGTAAATAACCCCTCTATATCTGACTGGGTAAATAACTGCTCTGACTGGGTAAATAACTCCTCTATATCTGACTGGGTTAATAACTCCTCTATATCTGACTGGGTAAATAACTCCTCTATATCTGACTGGGTTAATAACTCCTCTGACTGGGTGAATAACCACTCTACATCTGACTGGGTTAATAACCCCTCTATATCTGACTGGGTTAATAACTCCTCTATATCTGACTGGGTTAATAACTCCTCTATATCTGACTGGGTAAATAACTCCTCTATATCTGACTGGGTTAATAACTCCTCTGACTGGGTAAATAACTCCTCTTTATCTGATTTGGTTAATAACTCCTCTATATCTGACTGGGTTAATAACTCCTCTGACTGGGTGAATAACCCCTCTATATCTGACTGGGTTAATAACTCCTCTGACTGGGTGAATAACCACTCTAAATCTGACTGGGTAAATAACTCCTCTGACTGGGTTAATAACTCCTCTATATCTGACTGGGTTAATAACTCCTCTGACTGGGTAAATAACTCCTCTATATCTGACTGGGTTAATAACTCCTCTATATCTGACTGGGTAAATAACCCCTCTATATCTGACTTGGTTAATAACTCCCCTGACTGGGTGAATAACCCCTCTAAATCTGACTGGGTAAATAACTCCTCTGACTGGGTTAATAACTCCTCTATATCTGACTGGGTTAATAACTCCTCTGACTGAGTGAATAACCCCTCTATATCTGACTGGGTTAATAACTCCTCTGACTGAGTGAATAACCACTCTACATCTGACTGGGTTAATAAAACCTCTGACTGGGTAAATAACTCCTCTATATCTGACTGGGGTAATGACTCCTCTATATCTGACTGGGTTAATAACTACTCTATATCTGACTGGGTAAATAAATCCTCTATATCTGACTGGGTAAATAACTCCTCTATATCTGACTGGGTTAATAACTCCTCTATATCTGACTGGGTATATAACTCCTCTATATCTGACTGGGTAAATAACCCCTCTATATCTGACTGGGTATATAACCCCCCTATATCTGACTGGGTTAATAACTCCTCTATATCTGACTGGGTTAATAACTCCTCTATATCTGACTGGGGAAATAACTCCTCTGACTGGGTAAATAACTCCTCTATATCTGACTGGGTAAATAACTCCTCTATATCTGACTGGGTAAATAACTCCTCTATATCTGACTGGGTTAATAACTCCTCTATATCTGTCTGGGTTAATAACTCCTCTGACTGGGTGAATAACTCCTCTATATCTGACTGGCTAAATAACTCCTCTATATCTGACTGGGTTATTAACTCCTCTATATCTGACTGGGTTAATAACTCCTCTATATCAGACTGGGTTAATAACTCCTCTATATCTGACTGGGTAAATAACTCTGTAACGACGTTCTTCGTTTGTCGAAAGAGAGTCGGACCGAAATGCAGCGTGTTTGTTACTCATGTTTATTAGTGGAAACAAATAACGAAACTATACATGAAATAACGAATAAATACAAAAACAACAAAACAGAACGTGAAACCTATTACAGCCTGACTGGTGAAACTAACACAGAGACAGGAACAATCACCCACAAAATACAAAGCGAAACCCAGGCTACCTAAATACGGTTCCCAATCAGAGACAACGAGAATCACCTGACTCTGATTGAGAACCGCCTCAGGCAGCCAAACCTATGAAACACACACCCCTAATCAGCTACAATCCCAATAACTAAAAACCCCCACTATATACAACAAACAATAAACCCATGTCACACCCTGGCCTGACCAACTAATTAACTAAAACACAAAATACTAAGACCAAGGCGTGACAGAACCCCCCCCCCCTAAGGTGCGGACTCCCGAACGCACCTCAAAACCATAGGGAAGGTCCGGGTGGGCGTCTGTCCATGGTGGCGGTTCCGGCTCCGGAAGTGGACCCCACTTCATAAATGTCATTGTTCCTCCCCTTCGCGTCCTGGGATGATCCACCCTCGCCGCCGACCATGGCCGAATAGTCCTCACCCAGAACCCTACATAACAGAGGAGCAGCTCGTGACTGAGGGGCAGCTCGGGACTGAGGCAGCTCGGGACTGAGGGGCAGCTCGGGACTGAGGGGCTGCTCGGGACTGAGGGGCAGCCCAGTACTGAGAAGAAGCCCAGTACTGAGAAGAAGCCCAGTACCAAGAAGAAGCCCAGTACCGAGATGAAGCCCAGCCAGGCAGTTGAATCCGGCAGATCCTGGTTGACTGGCGGATCCTGGCTGACTATCAGATCTGGCAGATCCTGGCTGACCAGCGGATCCTGGCTGACTGGCTGATCCTGGCTGACTGGCGGATCCTGGCCGACTGGCGTTTCCTGGCTGACTGGCGGATCCTGGCTGACTAGCAGATCTGGCAGATCCTGGCTGACTGGCGGATCCTGGCTGACTGGCAGATCCTGGCCGACTGGCGGATCCTGGCTGACTAGCAGATCTGGTAGATCCTGGCTGACTGGCGGATCTGGAAGAGTCTGGTTGACTGGCAGATCTGGAAGAGTCTGGCTGACTGGCAGATCTGGAAGAGTCTGGTTGACTGGCAGATCTGGAAGAGTCTGGCTGACTGGCAGATCTGGAAGAGTCTGGTTAACGGGCAGATCTGGAAGAGTCTGGCTGACTGGTAGATCTGGAAGAGTCTGGCTGACTGGCAGATCTGGAAGAGTCTGGCTGACTGGCAGATCTGGAAGAGTCTGGCTGACTGGCAGATCTGGAAGAGTCTGGCTGTCTGGCAGATCTGGAAGAGTCTGGCTGTCTGGCAGATCTGGAAGAGTCTGGCTGACTGGCAGATCTGGAAGAGTCTGGCTGTCTGGCAGATCGGGAAGAGTCTGGCTGACTGTCAGATCTGGAAGAGTCTGACTGACTGGCAGATCCTGGCAGACTGACGGCTCTGGCTGCTTCATGCTGACTGATGGCTCTGGCTGCTCCATGCTGACTGGCGGCTCTGGCTGCTCCATGCAGACTGGCAGCTCTGGCTGCTCCATGCAGACTGGCAGCTCCTTGCAGACTGGCAGCTCTAGCTGCTCCATGCAGACTGGCAGCTCTGGCTGCTCCATGCAGACTGGCAGCTCCTTGCAGACTGGCAGCTCTAGCTGCTCCATGCAGACTGGCAGCTCTGGCTGCTTCATGCAGACTGGCAGCTCCTTGCAGACTGGCAGCTCTAGCTGCTCCATGCAGACTGGCAGCTCCTTGCAGATTGGCAGCTCCTTGCAGACTGGCAGCTCTAGCTGCTCCATGCAGACTGGCAGCTCCTTGCAGACTGGCAGCTCCATGCAGACTGGCAACTCCATGCAGACTGGAAACTCCATGCAGACTGGCAGCTCCTTGCAGATTGGCAGCTCCTTGCAGACTGGCAGCTCTAGCTGCTCCATGCAGACTGACAGCTCTGGCTGCTCTAAGCAGACTGACAGCTCTGGCTGCCCCATGCAGACTGACAGCTCTGGCTGCTCAATGCAGACTGACAGCTCTGGCTGCTCCATGCAAACTGGCAGCTCTAGCTGCTCCATGTAGACTGACAGCTCTGGCTGCCCCATGCAGACTGGCAGCTCTGGCTGCTCTATGCAGACTGACAGCTCTGGCTGCTCCATGCAAACTGGCAGCTCTAGCTGCTCCATACAGGCAGGAGGCTCCGGCAGCGCTGTAGAGGAGGAAGGCTCTAGAACCGCTGAACAGGCGGGAGACTCCGACAGCGCAGGAGAGGGAGAAAGAGCTGGCTGCGCTGAACAGGCGAGGCGCACTGAAGGCCTGATGCGTGGTGCTGGCACTGGTGGTATTTGGCCGAGAACACGCACAGGAAGCCTATTGCGGGGAACTGCTACCGGAGGGCTGGGGTGTGGAGGTGGTACTGGATAGAGGACAGGCACAGGAAGCCTGGTGCGGGGAGCTACCATCGGAGGACTAGTGTGTGAAGGTGGCACAGGATGGACTGGACCGTGAAGGTGTACTGGAGAGCCTGAGAGCAGGACTGGCACAGGACGTGCAAGGCTAGGTAGGTACACAGGAGGCTTAGTGCGTGAGGCTGGCACATTTTTCACCAGCCGACTAACACGCACCTCAGGACTAGTATGGAGCGCTGACCCAGGTGCCATTAAATCCCCGACACGCTCCGTCGGACGAATATTGTACCTAAAGTACCAAACTAGCAACTCCCTCATTAATTTCTACCCAATTTCCCCATTAACTCCTTCACAGTCTCTGCTTCGCTCACCTCCAACACCGATTCTGGTCTCCTCCTTGGCTCTTCACGATAAACAGGGAGAGTTGGCTCAGGTCTGTCTTCTGACTCAGCCACTCCCCCTCTGAGCTCCCCCCCAAGAAATTTTTGGGGCTTCGCTCTGCGCCGCCGTGTCTTTTTTTCGACTCCATTCTCCTATAGCCCTCTTCGCACTGCTCCAGCGAATCCCAGGCGGGCTACAGGCACTCTCTCTGGGTCGGCCGCCCACCTGTCTATTTCTTCCCACGTCGTAATATCCATACTGTACTCCATTCTGGGCTGCTCCTGTTTCCATCCACGTCGCCGTGCTGCCTCCTCATACCAGCGCCTCTCCGCTTCAGCCGCTTCTAGTTCCTCCTTAGGGCGGCGATATTCACCAGGCTGAGCCCAGGGTCCTTTTCCTTCCAGCTCCTGTTTCCTCTTCGCCTGCTGCACCTTTGGGCGGCTACACTCCCCTGGTTTAGCCCAGGGTCCTCTCCCGTCAAGGATTTCCTCCCATGTCCAGAAATCCTTAATACGCGGCTCCTCTTTGGGCTGCTCCTCTTTGGGCTGCTCCTGCCTGTTGACACGCTGCTCGTTCCGTGTGTGGTGGGTGATTCTGTAACGACGTTCTTCGTTTGTCGAAAGAGAGTCGGACCAAAATGCAGCGTGTTTGTTACTCATGTTTATTAGTGGAAACAAATAACGAAACTATACATGAAATAACGAATAAATACAAAACAACAAAACGGAACGTGAAACCTATTACAGCCTGACTGGTGAAACTTTCACAGAGACAGGAACAATCACCCACGAAATACAAAGCGAAACCCAGGCTACCTAAATACGGTTCCCAATCAGAGACAACGAGAATCACCTGACTCTGATTGAGAACCGCCTCAGGCAGCCGAACCTATGAAACACACACCCATAATCAGCTACAATCCCAATAACTAAAAACCCCCTTTAAATACAACAAACAATAAACCCATGTCACACCCTGGCCTGACCAACTAATTAATTAAAACACAAAATACTAAGACCAAGGCGTGACAAACTCCTCTATATCTGACTGGGTTAATAACTCCTCTGACTGGGTAAATAACTCCTCTTTATCTGACTGGGTTAATAACTACTCTATATCTGACTGGGTAAATAACTCCACAATATCTGACTGGGTAAATAACTCCTCTGACTGGGTAACTACCTCCTCTATATCTGACTGGGTAAATAACTCCTCTATATCTGAATAGGGTAAATAACTGGGTTAATAACTCCTCTATATCTGACTGGGTAAATAACCACCCTATATCTGACTGGGTATATAACCCCCCTACATCTGACTGGGTTAATAACTCATCTGACTGGGTAAATAACTCCTCTATATCTGACTGGGTTAATAACTCCTCTATATCTGACTGGGTTAATAACTCCTCTGACTGGGTAAATAACTCCTCTATATCTGACTGGGTTAATAACTCCTCTGACTGGGTAAATAACTCCTCTATATCTGACTGGGTAAATAACTCCTCTATATCTGACTGGGTTAATAACTCCTCTGACTGGGTAAATAACCCCTCCATATCGGACTGGGTTAATAACTCCTCTATATCTGACTGGGTTAATAACTCCTCTATATCTGTCTGGGTAAATAACTCCTCTATATCTGACTGGGTTAAT
>NC_088244.1:3696208-3791208 GCF_036934945.1 Oncorhynchus masou masou | reverse complement strand
CTACAGATGTTCCTCTTCCTGTGTGAGGTAGGGTCGTACTCTATGGATGTTCCTCTTCCTGTGTGAGGTAGGGTCGTACTCTACTGATGTTCCTCTTCCTGTGTGAGGTAGGGTCTCTTCCTGTGTGAGGTATGGTCTCTTCCTGTGTGAGGTAGGGTCGTACTCTACAGATGTTCCTCTTCCTGTGTGAGGTAGGGTCGTACTCTACAGATGTTCCTCTTCCTGTGTGAGGTAGGGTCGTACTCTACGGATGTTCCTCTTCCTGTGTGAGGTAGGGTCTCTTCCTGTGTGAGGTATGGTCTCTTCCTGTGTGAGGTAGGGTCGTACTCTACAGATGTTCCTCTTCCTGTGTGTGGTAGGGTCGTACTCTACGGATGTTCCTCTTCCTGTGTGAGGAAAGGTCGTACTCTACAGATGTGGTAGAGCATGGACCTGTAAGAGTCAGATATTATGGCATTAAAAAATACATTACATTAAACATTTTACAGTAAACATGTCATTCAAACACTGTAAACCACAGTAGATATGTCATATTACACACCCTTATCAGATCACAGCAAAAGCACATTCTACTTGAACAATACTCAATCATGAGATATCAAAGCCATAGAAACTGAATAATATTAAGAAATGCTATAGATGGAAGGAAATAGTGTAGAAACCCTAAAAAATTATTAGACAACAACAAAGTCCTCTATTAGTATTTGGTAGCATTGCCTTTAAATAGTTTAACTTGGGTCAAACATTTCGGGTAGCCTTCCACAAGCTTCCCAGAATAAGTAGGGTCAATTTTGGCCCATTCATCCTGACAGAGCTGGTGTCACTGAGTCAGGTTTATAGGCCTCCTTGCTCGCACACGCTTTTTCAGTTCTGCCCACAAATATCCTAGGATTGAGGTCATGGCTTTGTGAGGACCACTCCAACACCTTGACTTTGTTGTCCTTAAGTATGCTTGGGGTCATTGTTCATTTGGAAGACGAGCTTGCAACCAAGCTTTAACTTCCTGACTGATGTTTTGAGATGTTGCTTCAATATATCCACATAATTGTCACTCCTCATTAAGCCATCTATTTTGTGAAGTGCACCAGTCCCTCCTGCAGCAAAGCACCCCCACAAAATGATGCTGCCAGCCCCGTGCTTCATGGTTGGGATGGTGTTCTTTGGCTTGGAAGCCTCCCCCTTTTTCCTCCAAACATAATGATGGTCATTATGGCCAGACAGTTCTATTTTCTTTTCATCAGACCAGAGGACATTTCTCCAAAAAGTACGATCTTTGTCCCCATGTGCAGTTGCAAACCATAGCCTGGCTTTTTTGTGGAGGTTTTGGAGCAGTGGCTTCTTCCTTGCTGAGCGGCTTTTCAGGTTATGTCGATATAGGACTCATTTTACTGTGGATATTGATAATTGTGTACCTGTTTCCTCCAGCCTCTTCACAAGGTCCTTTGCTGTTGTTCTGGGATTGATTTGCACTTTTCACACCAAAGTACATTCATCTCTAGGAGACAGAACGCGTCTCCTTCCTGAGCGGTATGATGACCGCGTGGTCCCATGATGTTTATACTTCCGTACTATTGTTTGTACAGATGAACGCGGTACCTTCAGGCTTTTGGAAATTGCTCCCAAGGATGAACCAGACTTATGGAGGTGTACAAATATATTTTGTCTGAGGTCTTGGCTGATTAATTTTGATTTTCCCATGATGTCAAGCAAAGAGGCACTGAGTTTGAAGGTAGGCCTTGAAATACATCCACAGGTACACCTCCAATTGACTCAAATTATGTTAATTAGCCTGTCAGATGCTTCTAAAGCCATGACATCATTTTTTGGAATTTTCCAAGCTGTTTAAAGGCACAGTCAACTTGGTGTATGTAAACTTCTGACCCACTGGAATTGTTATACAGTGAATTATAAGTGAAATAATCTGTCTGTAAACAATTGTTGGAAAAATGAATTGTGTCATGCACAAAGTAGATGTCCTAACCAACTTCCCAACACCATATTTTTTTAAGAAGAAATATGTGGAGTGGTTGAAATGACTCCAATCTAAAGTGTATGTAAACTTCTGACTTCAACTCTAGCTGCTTGCAGAGTTTATTGAGGGTGCGGTTAGCCATTGTGGCTTGGACCGCAGATTGTCCCGGGTTTGTGGCTGTCACGAGGGACAATCAAAGTGGAACAACATGGTTGTGGACAGAATTGCAGAATCTCCACATGAGACCTGGACAGAGTCTGAGGACAAAGTGAGGGAAATGATCTCTGAGAAATTGAAGATGAGGTGGAGCGCGCCCCCAGGACTTGAAATCTTACCGCTGGCCCAGATGACAGACCCAGGCCAATAGTGGTCAAGTTCCTGAAGTTCAAGGACAAGGTAGATGGAAAGAGCCAAGAACTTGAGAGGAACATATCCTGCACCAAAAGAGGAAACATATCCATGAAAGATGCCAGAGCGCGTGGAGACATTGCTTCCGTCCGCTATGACAGTCTCATTGTCCTCTTCCCAAAAGCCTGGAAGGGATGAGAGAGCCAAGCCTATGGTTTATAGCTTCAACCCCTGCAGCACACACACACACACACACACACACACACACACACACACACACACACACACACACACACACACACACACACACACACACACACACACACACACACACACACACACACACACACACACACAAATTGATTAATGGACTGTGGAATGTATCATCTTTCTCTTGCTTTGTCTGCTCTTTTCAATATTATGTCTATTATGTCTATATTATGTCCATCTCTACCCAGGAAAATGGATGAAAACAGCCCATATTAATCTACAGTTGAAGTCGGAAGTTTACATACACTTATTAAGAAACTAACTGTTAGAACTAAACTCAGCAAAAAAATATATATATTTTATTTATTTTCTGCAAACTTAACATGTGTACATATTTGTATGAACAGAACAAGATTCAACAACTGAGAAAAATAATGAACAAGTTCCACAGACATGTGACAAACAGAAATGGAATAATGTGTCCCTGAACAAAGGTGGGGGTCAAAATCCAAAGTAACAGTCAGTATCTGGTGTGGCCACCAGCTGCATTAAGTACAGCAGTGCATCTCCTCCTCGTGGACTGCACCAGATTTGCCAGGTCTTCCTGTGAGATGTTACCAAGGCACCTGAAAATTCCAGGACATTTCTGGGAGGGATGGCCCTAGCCCTCACCCTCTGATCCAAATGGTCCCAGACGTACTCTTTGCTGGCCATGGCAGAACACTGACATTCCTGTCTTGCAGGAAGTCATGCAAAGAACGAGCAGTATAGCTGGTGGTATTGTCATGCTGGAAGGTCATGTCAGGATGAGCCTGCAGGAAAGGTACCACATGAGGGAGGAGGATGTCTTCCCTGTAACGCATAGCATTGAGACTGCCTGCAATGACAACAAAACAACTAAACCACAACTTGTCAGTGAAGAGCACTTTTTGCCAGTCCTGTCTGGTCCAGTGACGGTGAGTTTTTGCCCATAGGCAATGTTGTTTCCGTTGATGTCTGGTGAGGACCTGCCTTACAACAGGTCTACAAGCCCTCAGTCCAGCCTCTCTCAGCCTATTATGGACAGTCCGAGCACTGATGGAGGCATTGAGCATTCCTGGTGTCACTCAGACTGTTGTTGTTGCCATCCTGTACCTGTCCTGCAGATGTGATGTTCGGATGTACCGATCCTGTGCAGGTATTGTTACACGTGGTCTGCCACTGCAAGTACAATCAGCTGTCCTCCCCGTCTCCCTGTAGCGCTGTCTTAGGCATCTGACAGTATGGACATCGCAATTTATTGGCCTGGCCACATCTGCAGTCCTCATGCTTCCTTGCAGCATGCCTGAAGCACGTTAACGCAGATGAGCAGGGACCCTGGACATCTTTCTTTTGGTGTTTTTTCAGAGTCAGTAGAAAGTTCTCTTTAGTGTCCTAAGTTTTCATAACTGGGACCTTAATTGCTTTCCGCCTGTAAGCTGTTAGTGTCTTAATGACCATTCCACAGATGTATGTTCATTAATTGTTCATGGTTCATTGAACAAGCATGGGAAACAGTGTTTAAACCCTTTACAATGAAGATCTGTGTTGTTATTTGAATTTTTACAAATATCTTTGAAAGACAGGGTCCTGAAAAAGGGATGTTTCTTTTTTTGCTGAGTTTATTATGTCTCCATTAAGTGATGAGGGATTGAAAAACTGTATGGTTGAAAGACAAGGGGCAAAAGGAGTGTTTAATAAATCGTCTGACTGGCTGACTAACTGCAAATCGAGAAATTATGTGACTAAACTCAACCAAAAGAAGAAGAAACTATATTTTGAAGCCAAGATCAATGATATAAAGAATGTTGGAAAAACAACTTTGGAGTTCTTTAAATGAAATTATGGGCAGAAAGACAAATTCAACTCCATCGTTTATCGAATCAGATGGCTTATTCATCACAAAACTATTTGATGTTGCCAATTATGGCAAAGTTGGCAAACTTAGGCAGGAAATGCCCACAACAAACAGTGAGCCATCGTATTCATGCATAAAAAAACAAATAATAATTGAAGACAGGAAATGTCTGTTGGCATTTCCTGGCTAAAGCATTGTGAGTTTGAATTTTGTAAAGTTAGTGTTGGAGTGGAGGAAAATTATATTTTTAAAGATCAATAATGACAAACCTCCTGGCATTGACGACTTAGATGGAAAGCTACTGGGGATGGATGCTGACTCTATTGCCATTCCTATCTGTCATATCAACTTATCAACTTAATTCCTCTACCAAAGGGAGGTAAAGCGGACTTTACTGGTTCTAACAGCAGACCTATCAGCTAGCTTCCAAGCTTAGAAAGTGTTGGAAAGAATCATGTTTGACCTAATACAATGCTATTTCTTTGTAAATAAATTAACAACAGACTGTCAGCATGCTTATAGACAAGGGCACTCAACGTGTCCGGCACTGATACAAATGACTGAAGCTTGGTGGAAAGAAATTGATCATTAGAAGATTGTGGGATCTGTAATGTTAGATTTCAGTGCAGCCTTTGATATTATTGACCATAACCTGTTGTTGAAAAACAACGTTGGTGTTATGGCTTTTCAACTTCTGAAATATTGTGGATTCAGATCTATCTATCTAATAGAACTATTTTTTTTTCTTTAATGGAAGTTCTAAAATGTCAAACATCTAAAGTGTGGTGTACTGCATGGCAGCTCTCTAGGCCCTCTACTCTTTTCTATTTTTACCAATAACCTGCGACTGGCATTAAACAAAGCATGTGAGTCCATGTATGCTGATGATTCAACCATATACACATCAGCAACCACAGCTAATGAAGTCACTGAAACCCTTAACAAAGAGTTGCAGTCTGTTTTGGAATGGGTGGCCAGTAATAAACTGGTCCTGAGCATCTCTAAAACTGAAAGCATTGTATTTGGTACAAATCATGTATTTTCCCTTTATTTAACTATGCAAGTCAGTTAAAAACAAATTATTTTTTCCAATGATGTTCTACACCTGCCAAACTGTGCACCGCCCTTTGGGACTCCAAATCACAGTTGGATTTGACACTGAGAGGCAGTGCCTTAGACTGCTGCACCAGTCAGGAGCTCAGGAGCAAAGCATTCCCTAAGTTCTAGACATCCACTGAATCTTGTAATGAATGGTGTGGCTGTTGAACAAGTTGAGGAGACAAAATTACCTTAGATTGTAAACTGTCATGGTCAAAACATATTGATTCAATGGTTGAAAAGATGGGGAGAGGTCTGTCCTTAATAAAGAGATGCTCTGCATTTTTGACATCACATTCCAAAAAGCAAGTACTGCAGGCTCTAGTTTTGTCTAATCTTGATTATTGTCCAGTCGTGTGGTCCAGTGCTGCAAGGAAAGACCTAGTTAAACTGCAGCTGGCCCAGAACAGAGTGGCACGTCTTGCTCTTCATTATAATCAGAGGACTGATATATAATACTGTATAAATACTATGCATGCCAGTCTCTCTTGGCTAAGAGTTGAGGATAGACTGACTGCATCACTTCTTCTTTTTCTTAAGAAACATTCATGTGTTAAAAATCCCAAATTGTTTACATAGTCAACTTACACACAGCTCTGACACACACACACTTACCCCACCAGACATGTCACCAGGGGTCTTTTCACAGTCTGCAACACTTCTTATTTTTATATGAAATATAAATATATGAAATATAAATATAAATCCCACATTGTCCCATACACACAGCTCTGACACACACACTTACCCCACCAGACATGCCACCAGGGGTCTTTTCACAGTCCCCAAATCCAGAGCAAATTCAAGAAAGCGTACAGTATAATAGAGAGCCATTATTGGATGGAACTTCCTTCCATCTCAAATTGCTCAAATAAACAGCAAACCTGGTTTCAAAAAACAGATAAAGCAACACCTCGCGGCACAACGACTCTCCCCTATTGGACCTAGATAGTGTGTGTATGTATTGGTATTGATATGTAGGCCTTTTATATAAATATTGTTTAATTGATGTAGTTCTGTCGTTGAGCTGTTCTTGTCTGTTAATGTTCTGTATAGTGGCATGTTTCATGTTTGGTGTGGAGCCCAGGAAGAGTAGCTGCTGCTTTTGCAACAAGGGGAGGCAGGGGAGGCAGGTAGCCTAGTGGTTAATGGGGATCCTAACAAAATATCAAATATCAAATCTCTTTTAGACAACTTCCTGGGGAGAAAATTTTTAAATTTGACAGTAGAAAACCTACACAGTTTATTTGACCTCTCAGCTTCCCTATCAAATCAAATAATTTCAAGCAGACAACCTAAGAAAATTCATAACAATGGTTTGATGAAGAATGCATAAATCTAAGAAAGAAATTAAGAAACCTATCCAATCAAAAACATAGACCCCAAAAACCTGAGCCTATGCCTTGACTATGGCGAATCACTAAAACAATACAGAAATATAATATGAAAAAAAGAAGGAATACCACATCAGAAATCAGCTCAATGTAATTGAAGAATCCATAGATTTGAACCAATTCTGGGCAAATTGGAAGACACTAAACAAACAACAACACAACATGTTATCTATCCAAAACGGAAATGTATGGATAAATCACTTCTCCTTTCTTTTTGGCCCTAAAACAAAGAACAACAAACGAAAACATATACATGACCAATTACAAATCTTAGAATAAATTATAAAAGATTACCAGAACCCACTGGATTCTTTAATTTTGTTGAATGAACTACAGGACAAAATACAAACCCTTCAATCCAAAAAGGCCCATGGTGTTGATGGTATCGTAAATGAAATGATAAAATATTCTGACCACAGATTCCAATTGGCTATACTTAATTAAACTCTTTAACATCATCCTTAGTTCTGGCATCTTCCACAATATTTGGAACCGAGGAACCCAAACCACAAAAGTGGAGATAAATTTGACCCTAATAACTTTTGTGGGGAGACAGAGAGAGAGGGAGAGAGAGAGTAACGTTAATCCTCTGCATTTTTACTTTACAGCAGACTGGTACATGTCCTCAGTGGAAACAACGTACTGAGCAAATGTCAAATTGGCTTTTTACCAAATTATCGTATGACAGACCATGTATTCACCGTCCACACCCTAATTGAAAAACAAACAAACTAAAATAAAGGCAACATCTTCTCATGCTTTGTTGCTTTCTAAAAGGCTTTTGCCTCATTTTTGGTCTACAAATTGTTGAAAAGTGGTGTTGGGGGTAAAACATACACTGTTAAAAAAATAACCTGTACACAAACAACAAAAAATTGGCAAAAAACACCCATAAATTTCTTTCCACAGGGCAATGGGGTGAGACAGGGATGCAGCTTAAGCCCCACCCTCTTCAACATACATTTAAACAATTTGGCGAGGGCACTAGAACAGTCTGCAGCACCCAGCCTCGCCCCACTAGAATCTGAAGTCAAATGTCTACTGTTTGCTGATGATCTGGTGCTTCTGTCCCCAATGAGGAGGGCCTACAGCAGCACCTATATCTTCTGCACAGAAGTAAGACAAAAAATAATGGTGTTCCAAAAAAGGTCCAGTTGCCAGGACCACAAATACAAAGGGCCTTCTATGCCATCAAAAGGAACATAAAATGCAACATACCAATTAGGATCTGGCTAAAAATACTTGAATCAGTCATAGAACCCATTGCCCTTTATGGTTGTGAGGTCTGGGGTCCGCTCACCCACCAAGAATTCACAAAATGGGAAAAACACCAAATAGAGACTCTGAATGCAGAATTCTGTAAAAAAATCCTCTGTGTACAACGTAAAACACAAAATAATGCATGCAGAGTAGAATTAGGCCGATACCCGCTAATGATCAAAATCCAGAAAAGAGACGTTAAATTCTACAACCACTTGAAAGGAAGTTATTCCCAAACATTCCATAACAAAGCCATCACCTACAGAGAGATGAACCTGGAGAAGAGTCCCCTAAGCAAGCTGGTCCTGGGGCTCTTTTCACAAACACAACCAGACCCCAAACAGCCTCAGGACAGCAACACAATTAAACCCAACCAAATCATGAGAAAACAAAAAGATTATTACTTGACATATTGGAAAGAATTAACAAAAAAAACAGATCAAACTCGAAAGCTATTTGGCCCTAAACAGAGAGTACACAGTGACTGACTCAGTGAGCATAGCCTTGCTATTGAGAAAGGCCACCGTAGGCAGACCTGGCTTCAAGAGAAGACAGGCTATGTGCTCACTGCCCACAAAATGAGGTGGAAACTGAGCTGCACTTCCTAACCTCCTGCCCAATGTATGACCATATTAGATATTTCAAAACACATATTTCTCTCAGATTACAACAGACCCACAAAGAACTCAAAACCAAATCCAATTTTGACTAACTCCCATATCTACTGGGTGAAATTCCACAGTGTGCCATCACAGCATCAATATTTGTGACCCGTTGCCACAAGAAAAGGGCAACCAGTGAAGAACAAGAACCATTGGAAATATAACCCACATATATATTTGTTTGTTGGTACTTTAACTATTTGTTAGAACACTGTATTTTGCCATACTATGACATTTGAAATGTCTCTATTCCTTTGGAACATTTGGGAGTAGAATGTTAACTGTTAATTTCTTTATTGTTTATTTCATTTTTCATATTTTTCACTTGCTTTGGCAATGTAAAACATATGTTTCCCATGTCAATAAAGCCCCTTAAATTGAACTGAAATTGAATTAAATTGAGAGAGAATCTGAATATAGATGAACACAGAGGTCAAACTGAGGGTCAAACAGATAGATCAGACTTGATAATTAACCAAACAATGTCCACTTAACATCCTTATTTATCAGAGCTGATCTGGTAGATCAAAAGACCAACTACTGAAAGAAATATCAGGGGCTGAACGTCACCACAGGCAGACAGGCAGGCAGGCAGGCAGACAGGCAGGCAGACAGACAGACAGACAGACAGACAGACAGACAGACAGGACAGGACAGACACCCAATATAACCTACTGTTATGTTCGACCTCCACCTCCACATCTCCCAACACCATGGCCGGTACCCCTATCGCCGATGCCAGGACCCACACGCAGATGTTGACCACCTTGGCCTTGTGGGGCGTCCTCATGTCCAGGGCCTTGACCGGATGGCACACGGCCACGTAGCGATCCATGCTCATCACGGTCAGAGTAAAGGTGCTGGTGAACATGTTGTAGTAGTCGATGGAGACCACGGCCTTGCAGAGGGCGTTGCCGAACGGCCAGAAGCCCAGGAAAACGTCTGTTCCCTGGAAGGGTAAGGTAGCGAGGACCAGGAAGTCAGCCAGAGCCAGGTTAAATATGTAGATGTTGGTGGCTGTCTTCATCTTGGTGTACCTGGCAGAGAGGAGAATTGTATTAATACATATGTAGATATTGGTGTAACTAGAATAGAATAGAACTAGAATAGAATAGAACTAGAATTAGAATAGAACTAGAATAGAATAGAACTAGAATAGAATAGAACTAGAATAGAACTAGAATAGAATAGAACTAGAATAGAATATAATAGAACTAGAATATAACTAGAATAGAATAGAACTAGAATAGAATAGAACTAGACTAGAATAGAACTAGAATAAAATAGAACTAGAATAGAATAGAACTAGAATATAGAATAGATGGCTGTTCTTATCATGGTGAACAAGAAGAAGAAGAAGAAGAAGAAGAAGAAGAAGAAGAAGATATTACACCTAGATTGAAAGCCACTGTAGTGGAAAACCAAGTCAAGTTGGAAAACAGATACAGTCAGTGCCAAATATTGAACATTCATTTGTTGAAACAAACACACAAACACACTGTCCGCCCGTCTGTCCGTCCGTCTGACTGACTATTTAAGGGCGTTTGTGAATTTACCTGCTTGGTATCCAGGAAGCAGATTAGCAACAAAGTGTTGAAAATAGATCCACACCTTCTTATGTAACAGGAAGTCTTGTTATAATTTCATACCCACAACAGGTTCCCATTCCTTCACATTGTTGCTGTCAAAAGAAAACCTTGTTACTCTTTTTAATATGAAATGATAGTCAACTGTGTGTGAGGGTTTTTCTCCTTTTAGGAACTGAGAAGAAGATTGTCATAAAGATGGTTTGTGGGGGACCACATCAGCAGCAGAGAACAAACTGACTTAATATTTGATTATTTGATGAAATCAAAGGCATTTGTTGTTTTTTTACACTCTTTAAAATATTTGTTTTTATCTCAATGTGGTAAAATTCAAGCACCCCAATTCTCTCTCTCCCCCTCTCTCTCTGTCTCTCTTCTGCCTACACTCCCATCCACCTCTTCTCCCTCCCTCCCTCCCTCATTCCCTCTTCATATTTTAAAATGTGCAGAGAAGTCTCTTCTACAGAGAACATGTCTCATGTCTCTTCTGCAACACTCCTTTTGGGAGTAACTACAGTATATGAGTCTCTCCTCTACACATATAATTAGAGCCTAATAATTAAGCTCCATTTCCTCCTCTCTCTCTTTGTCTCTCCTGCTCCTCTCTCTCTCTCGCTCCTCTTTCTCTCTCTCTCTCTCTCTCTCTCTCTCTCTCTCTCTCTCTCTCTCTCTCTCTCTCATTAATGATGGCATTAGGCTTCTGGCCGTTAGCTCTGAGGAATGAGTGGGAGGAAAGGGCACCTTCTCTGGAGTGTTAGTAACCACAGAGAGAGATTCAGCAGTGGGATATTACTGTGAATAAGTGTTGCGGATGACAAGAGGAAACCATGATGCGCCTCTTAAAAGCATTTAACCTAAGGAAGGCAATTTCATTGATTAATAGATGACACCTGTTTAAAAATACTATTAAAAATCCTATGATTTATATTCAATTCTCTGCTCAACCACCTTTCCCCCTCCCTCTCTCCCTCTTTCTCTCCCTCTCTGTCTTTCTCTCTAGCTGTTCATTTCTCTTTCTCTCTCTTTCTCTCTCTCTCCCCCTCTCTTTCACTCTAGCTGTTAATTTCTCTCTCTCTCTCTCTTTCTCTCTCTCTTTTGCCCCTCTCTCTTTCTCTCTAGCTGTTAATTCTCTCTCTCTCTCTCTCTCTCTCTCCCTCTCTCGTTCTCCCTAGCTGTTCATTTCTATCTCTCTCTCTCTCTCTTTCTCTCCCTCTCTCTTTCTCCCTAGCTGTTTATTTCTCTCTCTCTCCCTCTTTCTCCCCCTCTCTGTCTTTCTCTCTCTCCCTCTTTCTCTCCCTCTCTAGCTGTTTATTTCTCTCTCTCTCTCTCTCTCTCTCTTTCTCTCCCTCTCTCATTCTCCCCAGCTGTTTATTTCTCTCTCTCTCCCTCCCTCTCTGTCTTTCTCTCTAGCTGTTTATTTCTCTCTCTCTCTCTCTCTCTCTTTCTCCCCTCTCTCTTTCTCTCTAGCTGTTTATTTCTCTCTCTCTCCCTCTTTCTCCCCCTCTCTGTCTTTCTCTCTCTCTCCCTCTTTCTCTCCCTCTCTGTCTTTCTCTCTAGCTGTTTATTTCTCTCTCTCTCTTTCTCCCCCTCTCTCTTTCTCTCTAGCTGTTTATTTCTCTCTCTCTCTTTCTCTCCCTCTCTGTCTTTCTCTCTAGCTGTTTATTTCTCTCTCTCTCTTTCTCTCCCTCTCTCTTTCTCTCTAGCTGTTTATTTCTCTCTCTCTCTTTCTCTCCCTCTCTCTTTCTCTCTAGCTGTTTATTTCTCTCTCTCTCTTTCTCTCCCTCTCTGTCTTTCTCTCTAGCTGTTTATTTCTCTCTCTCTCTTTCTCTCCCTCTCTCTTTCTCTCTAGCTGTTTATTTCTCTCTCTCTCTTTCTCTCCCTCTCTCTTTCTCTCTAGCTGTTTATTTCTCTCTCTCTCTTTCTCTCCCTCTCTGTCTTTCTCTCTAGCTGTTTATTTCTCTCTCTCTCTCTCTTTCTCTCCCTCTCTCTTTCTCTCTAGCTGTTTATTTCTCTCTCTCTCTTTCTCTCCCTCTCTCTAGCTGTTTATTTCTCTCTCTCTCCCTCTTTCTCTCCATCTGTCTTTCTCTCTAGCTGTTTATTTCTCTCTCTCTCCCTTTTTCTCTCCCTCTCTGTCTTTCTCTCTCTCTCCCTCTCTCTCTCCCTCTCTGTCTGTGACCACCGTGACCACCGTGCTTCTACACCTGCATTGCTTACAGCATTGCTTGCTGTTTTGGGGTTTTAGGCTGGGTTTCTGTACATCACTTAGTGACATCAGCTGATTTGATTGATTGAAGAGAAGATGGAAGAGAGATGGAAGATGGGAGGAAGAGAGGTGGAAGATGGAAGGAAGAGAGGTGGAAGATGGAAGGAAGACAGGTGGAAGATGGAAGGAAGACAGGTGGAAGATGGGAGGAAGAGAGGTGGAAGATGGGAGGAAGAGAGGTGGAAGATGGGAGGAAGAGAGGTGGAAGATGGGAGGAAGAGAGGTGGAAGATGGGAGGAAGAGAGGTGGAAGATGGGAGGAAGAGAGGTGGAAGATGGGAGGAAGAGAGGTGGAAGATGGGAGGAAGAGAGGTGGAAGATGGAAGGAAGAGAGGTGGAAGATGGGAGGAAGAGAGGTGGAAGATGTGAGGAAGATGGGAGGAAGAGAGGCGGAAGATGGGAGTAAGATGGGAGGAAGAGAGGTGGAAGATGGGAGGAAGATGGGAGGAAGAGAGGTGGAAGATGGGAGGAAGATGGGTGGAAGATGGGAGGAAGATGGGAGGAAGATGGGAGGAAGAGAGGTGGAAGATGGGAGGAAGAGAGATGGAAGATGGGAGGAAGAGAGGTGGAAGATGGGAGGAAGAGAGATGGAAGATGGGAGGAAGAGAGGTGGAAGATGGGAGGAAGAGAGATGGAAGATGGGAGGAAGATGGGAGGAAGAGAGGTGGAAGATGGGAGGAAGATGGGTGGAAGATGGGAGGAAGATGGGAGGAAGAGAGGTGGAAGATGGGAGGAAGATGGGAGGAAGGGAGGTGGAAGATGGGAGGAAGAGAGATGGAAGATGGGAGGAAGAGAGATGGAAGATGGGAGGAAGAGAGATGGAAGATGGGAGGAAGAGAGATGGAAGATGGGAGGAAGAGAGTTGGAAGATGGGAGGAAGATGGGAGGAAGAGAGATGGAAGATGGGAGGAAGAGAGATGGAAGATGGGAGGAAGAGAGATGGAAGATGGGAGGAAGAGAGTTGGAAGATGGGAGGAAGAGAGATGGAAGATGGGAGGAAGAGAGATGGAAGATGGGAGGAAGAGAGTTGGAAGATGGGAGGAAGATGGGAGGAAGAGAGATGGAAGATGGGAGGAAGAGAGATGGAAGATGGGAGGAAGAGAGATGGAAGATGGGAGGAAGAGAGTTGGAAGATGGGAGGAAGATGGGAGGAAGAGGGGAGGAAGATGGGAGGAAGATGGGAGTAAGATGGGAGGAAGAGAGGTGAAGAGACAGTGGTGACAGAGGAATAGCAGTGAGTGACTGCCCTCTGTTTCTCCAAGAAGGCCAGGCCTGGTGTGTGGTAGTGCTGAGCAATTAACCTTTTTGTTATTAAACAACTAATTGACAGACCTAGTTAAATCACTTGAATTCCACCCACCCACTTGGGAGCCAGGCCCAACCATTGGGGAGGCAAGCCCAGCCAACCAGAATTTGTTTTTCCCCACAAAGGGGCATTGTTACAGACAGAAATACTCCTCTGTTTCATTAGCTGTCTTGGGGGCTGGTCTCAGTCATGGGTCTTTCAAATGGACAATGACCCCAAGCGTACTTCCAAAGTTGTGGCAAAACGGCTTAAGGACAACAAAGTCAAGGTATTGGAGTGGCCATCACAAAGCCCTGACCTCAATTCTAGAATATTTGTGGGCAGTACTGAAAAAGCGTGTGTGAGCAAGGAGGCCTACAAACCTGACTCAGTTACACCAGCTCTGTCAGGAGGAAGGCAAAATTCACCCAATTTATTATGGGAAGCTTGTGGAAGGCTACCCGAAATGTTTGACCCCCCAAGTTAAACAATTTAAAAGCAATGCTACCGAATACTAATTGAGTGTATGTAAACTTCTGACCCACTGGAAATGTGATGAAAGAAATAGAAGCTGAAATAAATCATTCTCTCCACTATATTATTCTGACATTTCACATTCTTAAAATAAAGTGGTGATCCTAACTGACCTAAAACAGGGCATTTTTACAAGGATTAAATGTCAGGAATGGTGAAAAACTGTTATCTGTAATAATTATAATCTCTAATGATGCACAGTGATGTAACTGCTATAATTATAATCTCTAATGATGCACAGTGATGTAACTGCTATAATTATAATCTCTAATGATGCATAGTGATGTAACTGCTATAATTATAATCTCTAATGATGCACAGTGATGTAACTGCTATAATTATAATCTCTAATGATACATAGTGATGTAACTGCTATAATTATAATCTCTAATGATGCACAGTGATGTAACTGCTACAATTATAATCTCTAATGATGCATAGTGATGTAACTGCTATAATTATAATCTCTAATGATGCATAGTGATGTAACTGCTATAATTATAATTTCTAATGATGCACAGTGATGTAACTGCTATAATTATAATCTCTAATGATGCACAGTGATGTAACTGCTATAATTATAATCTCTAATGATGCACAGTGATGTAACTGCTATAATTATAATCTCTAATGATGCATAGTGATGTAACTGCTATAACTATAATCTCTAATGATGCACAGTGATGTAACTGCTATAATTATAATCTCTAATGATGCATAGTGATGTAACTGCTATAATTATAATCTCTAATGATGCACAGTGATGTAACTGCTACAATTATAATCTCTAATGATGCATAGTGATGTAACTGCTATAATTATAATCTCTAATGATGCATAGTGATGTAACTGCTATAATTATAATCTCTAATGATGCATAGTGATGTAACTGCTATAATTATAATCTCTAATGATGCACAGTGATGTAACTGCTACAATTATAATCTCTAATGATGCATAGTGATGTAACTGCTATAATTATAATCTCTAATGATGCATAGTGATGTAACTGCTATAATTATAATCTCTAATGATGCATAGTGATGTAACTGCTATAATTATAATCTCTAATGATGCACAGTGATGTAACTGCTATAATTATAATCTCTAATGATGCATAGTGATGTAACTGCTATAATTATAATCTCTAATGATGCATAGTGATGTAACTGCTATAATTATAATCTCTAATGATGCACAGTGATGTAACTGCTATAATTATAATCTCTAATGATGCACAGTGATGTAACTGCTATAATTATAATCTCTAATAACATATTAATATTTAACTAGTCAGTTAAGAAATAATTCTTATCTACAATGACAGCATAGGAACAGTGGGTTAACTGCCTTGTTCAGTGGCAGAACTACAGATTTTTACCTTGTCAGCTCAGGGATTCAATCTTGCAACCTTTCGGTTAGTAGTCCAACGCTCTTACCACTAGGCTACGCTGCCGCCCCTACACTCTAACCACTAGGCTACCCTGCCGCCCCTACACTCTAACCACTAGGCTACCCTGCCGCCCCTACACTCTAACCTCTAGGCTACGCTGCCGCCCCTACACTCTAACCACTAGGCTACCTGCCGCCCCTACACTCTAACCACTAGGCTACCTGCCTCCTCTACACTCTAACCACTAGGCTACCTGCCTCCTCTACACTCTAACCAATAGGCTACCTGCCGCCCCTACACTCTAACCACTAGGCTACCTGCCGCCCCTACACTCTAACCACTAGGCTACCTGCCGCCCCTACACTCTAACCACTAGGCTACCTGCCACCTCTACACTCTAACCACTAGGCTACCTGCCGCCCCTACACTCTAACCTATTAACTTATTATTATAACCACTATAATGATTTATAGTGATGAATCTTCCAGAACTATAATATCTTTAATATTCCACAAAAACACACAGGGAGGAAAGGTTCAACTGATTATTTTTCATCTTTCCATGTGGCGATGTTCTAACACACACACACACACACACACACACACACACACACACACACACACACACACACACACACACACACACACACACACACACACACACACACACAGTAATAAATGCCATAAATGAACCGTTGGACATGTGTACATCGGAACTAGAAGCACACGCATTTCTCTACACTCGCAATAACATCTGCAATAACATCTGCTAACCACGTGACCAATACAATTTGATTTGAAGACGTGTGACTTTTGTTTTGTATGATATTGTTTGTTTATCTTAAACGTGAACACATGACCATAAAATAAAATGATTAGATACTTTTGTTTTTACCATTCAACCAAATGTATTTCTAACAATACGATGAGAAAGCATCTGTTTAATTCAGTTCCAGACAGTTAGCTAATGGATTTCACTCCACAATCTAATAGCCACTGTACCAACAGGATCAATGCACTGTTTTCCATTTGTCAATGTGGGGGTATATTTTAACACAACACATTACCAACATTATAACATTGTTCATTAGGTCTACATGAATTTGTATAAATATATATATTTTTTAAAGGTATTAGGCTATTACATGAGCAATGTGGGATCATCAGATTCGTGAGATGAAACATGTATGAATCTCTCTCATACTTGGTGACTTCACATATTTAGACAGAAATAATGTATTGTCTTACATTTTATACACAAGCATTATAACCCCCACCATTTGACTGATGGTAAACAGAGCATGGATCCTGTTAGAACAGTGTTATATTGTGGAGTGAAATCCATTAACACTAGAACCGCCAACGACCACAGTTTTATATTTTTATTTTATTTAAAAAAATAAGCCTATTCCGAACTGAATCCACCTAGACAATGTGGTGTAGGACGGTGGTACACAGCCAAGCGCTAATGCCTGTTTCACTCCTCACTGAATGAATAACAAATGGATGAACGTGCTTCACAATTGCATTTAAATTAGGCTGAATGATAAGGAGGTTGAAGAGGTTGATTTAATTTAGAAAAGACAACAGTGTAATGATGAGTTTGTATTATGCCTATTTATTAGCAGCAAATCATTTGACCGCAAACTTCTAGGGTTGATACCTAACCTACCTTTTATGTTTTACTGGGGCGGCAGGGTAGCCTAGTGGTTAGAGTAGTAACCGAAAGGTTACAAGTTCAAATCCCCGAGCTGACAAGGTACAAATCTGTCGTTCTGCCCCTGAACAGGCAGTTAACCCACTGTTCCTAGGCCGTCATTGAAAATAAGAATTTGTTCTTAACTGACTTGCCTGGTTAAATAAAGGTAACATTAAAATAAAGAAGCTGTTATGGGACTATTTTCCTTAACTTACTAATCTAATGTATTGTAAGGGAAACTAAAACATGCTACGTGTAATGCTAAACATATCCTTGACTTTATCCAGTGAAGCTAAAAGATTGCCAGCCCACTGAATGAATGACAAATGGATAGAATGGGATATAATGGTGCAAGTTACTTCACAATCCAAATTAAATTAGGCCTAACTGAATGACGAGGGTAAAGAGGTCAATTTAATTTATAACATCAATAGTGGAACGATGAGTTTGTGTTATGCCTATTCATCAGCGTTTACTGCTCATGTTACTAATTTGACAGCGTGCCTTGCAGGGTGATACCATTCTCTTTTAGGTTTTACTTTGGTTAAATAAGCCGTTATAGGGACTGAAAACATGCTGCGTGTTGTAGTAGTCCTTTAGCATAATGCTAAACATATCCTCAGCTTTATCCAATGAAGCTAAAGATGCTAATGAGCGGGAAAGAAACGATGCCAGTCAGCCTGCACAGACGGCCCATTGAAACGACACACAAACTATACTGAAACTAATTTCACAGTAAGAGATAGCCTATATACAATATTCAAATTGACAATCTGTTGAGTGACAATATTTGACCGATCAGTTGTCAAATTGTACATGGAGAGATCGGCACATCTTGTAATTGACAGATGCAGATTGACAGATGGAAAGGAGCATCGCTTTATCAAATCCTCCTGCAGAGTCACATGCAGGTAAAACATTTTTGATTTCTATATAGTATCTGAAAGAGCATATTCTGCAGTTTCTATGACACTTACAAATAATTCTCAAAATTCAAGAGGGGGGGGGGGGGGGTATTTTATCCAAATGTTACTTTTTCCAAGAATATCTGTGCTTACCATGCATTCAGCACATGAACTGGGGAAGGGTACTAAAACATTTCTGCAGCATTGATGGTCCCCAAGAATACAGTGGCCTCCATCATTCTTAAATGGAAGAAGTTCTGGAACCATCAAGACTCTTCCTAGAGCTCGCCGCCTAGCCGAACTGAGCAATCAGGGGAGAAAGGCCTTGGTCAGGGAGGTGACAAAGACCCGATGGGCACTCTGACAGAGCTCCAGAGTTCCTCTGTGAAGTTGGGAGAACCTTCCAGAAGGACAACTAATCTCTGCAGCACTCGAACCAATCAGGCCTTTATCATAGAGTGGCAAGACAGAAGCCACTTCTCAGTAAAAGGCACATGACATCCTGATGAAACCAAGATTGAACTCATTGGCATGAATGCCAAGCATCAGGTCTGGAAGAAACCTGGCACCATCCCTACGGTGAAGTATGGTGTTGGCAGCATCATGCTGTAGGGAAGTTTTTCAGTGACAGTGACTGGGATACTAGTCAGGATCGAGGGAAAGACAAACGGAGCAAAGTACAGAGAGATCCTTGATGAAAACCTGCTCCAGAGCACTCAGGACCTCAGGCTGGGGCAAAGGTTCACCTTCCAACAGGACAGACCCTAAGCACACAGCCAAGACAACGCAGGAGTGGCTTTTTGAACAATTCTCTGAATGTCCTTGAGTGGCCCAGCCAGAGCCCGGACTTGAACCCGATCTAACATCTCTGGAGAGACCTCATGGAAGAATGGGAGAAACTCCCTAAATACAGGTGTGCCAAGCTTGTAGTGTCCTACACAAGAAGACTTGAGGCTGTAATCACTGCCAAAGGTGCATCAACAAAGTACTGAGTTAAGGGTTTGAATTCTTACGAAAATGTGATATTTCAGTTTCATATGTTTAATAAATGTGCAAAAAAAAATCTAAAAACCTGTTTTTACTTTGTCATTATGGGGTTGATGTCATTACGGGGTATTGTGATGTCATTATGGGGTATTGTGATGTCATTATGGGGTATTATGATGTAATTATGGGGTATTGTGATGTCATTATGGGGTATTATGATGTAATTACAGGGTATTGTGATGTCATTATGGGGTATTATGATGTAATTATGGGGTATTGTGATGTCATTACGGGGTATTGTGATGTCATTATGGGGTATTACGATGTAATTATGGGGTATTGTGATGTCATTTCGGGGTATTGTGATGTCATTACGGAGTATTATGATGTAATTATGGGATATTGTGATGTCATTACGGGCTATTGTGATGTAATTATGGGGTATTATGATGTAATTATGGGATATTGTGATGTCATTACGGGCTATTGTGATGTAATTATGGGGTATTGTGATGTCATTACGGGGTATTGTGATGTCATTACGGGGTATTGTGATGTCATTACGGGGTATTGTGATGTCATTACGGGGTATTGTGATGTCATTACGGGGTATTGTGATGTCATTACGGGGTATTGTGATGTCATTACGGGGTATTGTGATGTCATTACGGGGTATTGTGTGCAGATTAATGAGGGACAAAAAGGACTATTTAGCTCTTCTTTGTCTACAGTACACCCATTCAGCATCGTTTACACCCTCTTAACCTTTAGCCCCACCAATCTCGTTTCGCTCTCAGAGCACACACTTGACGCTCTGGCTGATGATTTGTTTACCTATGGATAATATAAAAACAGCTCTGCACCAAAACTATTTACAAAGAGCATTTACTCTTACATATGACATGGAAAGACAAGTGATATCATATGAATAAAACAATAACTTCAGTGAAAGAATAATGTCATTCAAACCTTAAAATGAAGACAATCCAAGTGCTTTCATAACCATAACATGTAAACAACATACATTTCACAGTTCATTTTCATCAAAATCAAATTGGTATTACAAAATAGGAATCAAATAAGCCATTTAACAACAATTATTAACTTCAATTTATACATTCAACTAGCATATAGTCTATCACACACAGCATCAGAAACGTGAACAATTCCAAAAGCACAACATTATTTTACAGTCATTACAATTTACATTGTCCTTCACAGCACAAAGGCCATTAGTCATGAATGAAACATAAAGGGAGCCTGCCATGCAAGATGTGTTGGATAAGAAAGTGAAAACATGGGAGAGGGGACATGGGAGAGGGGACATGGGAGAGGGGACATGGGAGAAGGGACATGGGAGAGGGGACATGGGAGAGGGGACATGGGAAAGGAGACATGGGAGAGGGGAAATGGGAGAGGGGACATGGGAGAGGGGACATGGGAGAGGGGACATGGGAGAGGGGACATGGGAGAGGGGACATGGGAGAGGGGACATGGGAGAAGGGACATGGGAGAGGGGACATGGGAGAGGGGACATGGGAGAGGGGACATGGGAAAGGAGACATGGGAGAGGGGACATGGGAGAGGGGACATGGGAGAGGGGACATGCAGGAAAGGGCAACATGAAAAGAGTAAAACGACTAGTGAACATCTGAGTTACATCTGAATCCCTTTACTAGTGAACATCTCAATCCCTTTACTAGTGAACATCTGAATCCCGTTACTAGTGAACATCTCAATCCCTTTACTAGTGAACATCTCAATCCCTTTACTAGTGAACATCTGAATCCCTTTACTAGAGAACGTCTCAATCCCTTTACTAGAGAACATCTCAATCCCTTTACTAGAGAACATCTCAATCCCTTTACTAGTGAACATCTCAATCCCTTTACTAGTGAACATCTGAATCACTTTACTAGAGAACATCTGAATCCCTTTACTGACTTGCCTAGTAAAATAACATAAAAACATAAAAGAATCAACAGAATTGAATAGTGTATCCAAAAGTTATCTTTATGATCTAATGGTTTTCAGACCAATGTATTGCCTGTAAGTAGCAAAGTCACAAACCAGCTAAACCAGGAACATTTAGTTAACAAGCTGACCTACACATATTCATTATTTCAAACCTAACAAACAAAAAACGCCATAAGACTTACTATTTCAAGTGTTGGTTCAGGCTGATCGAGGTGAGGAGTGGGATGATTTAAGATACTCTTTGAGGAGGTAGTGTTTCTGGTGCTTTCCCACGATGGCCAGGGACTCTGCTGTCCAGGGCGAAGCTGGTTCCACCATTGGGGTTGCAGGACAGAGAGCTTGGACTGGGCCCTTCACCCTATGGGATGGCGAAGAGACCAGAGGTTGCAGAACGGAGTCCTCAGGTTGGGGTGTAGGGTTTGAACAGAGACTGCAGGTAGGGAGGGGCAGTTCCTCTTGCTGCTCTGTAGGTAGGCACCATGGTCTTGTCGTGGATGCGAGCTTCGACTGGAAGCCAGTGGAGTGTGTGGAGGAGTGGAGTGAGATGTGATAACTTGGGAAGATTGAAAAGCAGGTGGGCGCTCTGGATAAGTTACAGGGGTTTTATTGCACAAGCGGGAAGCCCAGCGAGTTGCAGTAGTCCAGATGGGAGATGACAAGTGCCTGGATTAGGACCTGCGCCGCTTCCTGTGTGAAGTAGGGTTGTACTCTCATGATGTTGCAGGGCATGAACCTGCAGGAGCGGGTCACTACTTTGATGTTTGCAGATAACGACAGGGTGTTGTCCAAGGTCACACCAAGGCTCTTTGTATTCTCGGAGGGCGACAACTCTGGAGTTGTCAATCGTGATGGAGAGGTCTTGGACTGGGCAGGCCTTCCCCGGGAGGAAGAGCAGCTCCGGCTTGTTGAGGTTGAGCTTGAGGTGGTGGGCCCGACATCCAAGGGGAGATATCTGACAGGCATGCAGAGTTTCACGTCACAACATGGGTATCAGAAGGGGGGAAGGAGAAAAGTAGTTGAGCGTCATCTGCATAGCAATGATAGGAGTGTGAGGATATGACAGAGCTGAGTGACTTGGTGTATAGAGAGGAGAGGAGAGGGCCATCCTCATAGCAGTGATAGGAAAGACCATGAGGGTCTAGAACCGAGCCCTGTGGGACACAAGTAATGAGAGTATGTGGTGAAAATAATAGATCCTCTCCATGTCACCTGGTAGGAGGAGGCCTCCGAAGTAGGAGGAGGCCTCCCAAGTAGGTGGAGGCCTCCCAAGTAGGAGGAGGCCTCCCAAGTAGGATGCAATCAAAGAAGGTGCAATGCCTGACACACCCAGCCCTGAGAGCCCTGTGATGGTTTACAGGGTAGAAGACAGTGGACAGATCGAGTTTTGGCAGTGTGAAGTGCCTCTGTGACACAATCTCAGTTGAGTGATCCGTCTTGACTGGTTAGGCTCAAGAAGATTGTTCTGAGAGAGATGAGAGATGAGAGAGCTGATCAAGTTTTTTAGAAAAGAAAAGAGGTCTATAGTTTTTGACGGCAGATGAGTCGAGTGTCAATATCTTGAGGAGGGCAGCGACTTGGGACATTTGGAAGTCAGAGGGTTTGTAGCCTGTGGTCAGGAATGAGTTGTAGGGAAGTGAGGAATGGGAGAAGGGAGGAGGGGAAAGGGAGGAGGGGAAAGGGAGGAGGGGGAAAGGGAGGAGGGGAAAGGGAGGAGGGGAAAGGGAGGAGGGGAAAGGGAGGAGGGGGAAAGGGAGGAGGGGGAAAGGGAGGAGGGGAAAGGGAGGAGGGGAAAGGGAGGAGGGGGAAGGGAGGAGGGGGAAAGGGAGGAGGGGAAAGGGAGGAGGGGAAAGGGAGGAGGGGGAGGAGGGGAAAGGGAGGAGGGGAAAGGGAGGAGGGGGAAAGGGAGGAGGGAGGAGGGGGAAAGGGAGGGAGGGGAAAGGGAGGAGGGGAAAGGGAGGAGGGGAAAGGGAGGAGGGAGGAGGGGAAAGGGAGGAGGGGAAAGGGAGGAGGGGAAAGGGAGGAGGGAGGAGGGGAAAGGGAGGAGGGGAAAGGGAGGAGGGGAAAGGGAGGAGGGGAAAGGGAGGAGGGAGGAGGGGAAAGGGAGGAGGGGAAAGGGAGGAGGGGAAAGGGAGGAGGGAAAGGGAGGAGGGGAAAGGGAGGAGGGGAAAGGGAGGAGGGGAAAGGGAGGAGGGGAAAGGGAGGAGGGGAAAGGGAGGAGGGAGGAGGGGAAAGGGAGGAGGGAGGAGGGGAAAGGGAGGAGGGGAAAGGGAGGAGGGGAAAGGGCTGAGTGGGCAGGTTGTTAGACCGACAGTCTGCATATTAAAACACTTCTGTTTTTTTCCGATCACGAGCCACTGATTACCTTTATTAACTTTATTCCTTAAAAACATTTTTTTTTATATTCATCATTCCTGGAGATATAAAATGGAAAACACATTCTAAAATGTGAATATTGTCGTAAAAAAATCATCATTAAAAAAGAGGAGTTTTATGTAAAAAATGGCAAAGATTGTAGCTCTAGAGATATTGACGAGACAACCATCGGAAACTGTTATTTTGAATGGACGTGCAGGAAAGAATTAAATTGATTTTCACATGCGTGCGAACACACACACACACACACACACACACACACACACACACACACACACACACACACACACACACACAATGACAGCCGAGGCAGGCCTCCTAATATATGGGATTCTATCCACAGCAACATAAACCAATATACCCAGAGAAAACCAAACCCTCCATCCTGCAACTCTGTAAATATATAATTTAAAAAGCAAGATGACTAGCTCAAGTGAATGAATGCTCCATTATGAAGCAGGCAGGCAGACATTGCTTAGAGAGCAATGAAATACATGATAGTGTTTTTTTTTTTTAAGATAATGACTCCGAGAGAGATAGAGCAAATCTCCTTTTCATAAAGACACATCCGATTCTGGATCCACTTCAACAAAGCGCCTACTAGGTCCTCCACAAAGAGGGAGAAAAGCTGAATTAAGGCAGTTTGTAAGAGATCCTATTTAATCTGCCATTCGGATCCCCTTCACCTCCTGTCATAGACGATTTCCACGTGTGAAAAGAAGAAGGGAAACAGTCATTAAAAGTGTTTTTTTAATTGCGTCAATTTAAATGAGTCATTTGACCGTTAGGAGAAAACTCTCAGTAAAAGACAATCCACCAACATGGCAATTCAATCTCATTTCCTTCATGTTTGTCATTGCAGAGATTGTAGACAGCCATACACTTAATTTCTCTCTCCATGTAGAATAGACCCTGAATGTTGCACTGTAACTACAGAGCATTCAGAAAGTATCCGTAACCCTTGACCTCTTCCACATGTTGTTGTGTTACAACCTGAATTCAAAATGGATTAATAACAAAGCGAACACACGTTTTTAGAATTTTTTTGCACATTTATTGAAAATGAAATACAGAAATATTAAATTTGTATAAGTATTCACACCCCTGAGTCAATACTTTGTAGAAGCACCTTTGGCGATGACTACAGCTGTAAGTACTTCTGGGTGAGTCTCTAAGAGTTTAGCACACCTGGATTGTACAATATTTGCCAGTTATTATTATTCAAAACCGACTCGTGCACAACTATGGGGCAAAACTGATGGGGCTGGCTAAGATTGTTAACAACATTTTAATTATATTTAGTCTCCAAATGTTTTTTTTGAAAACATCAATACATTTGCACAATGAGCACTCGTTGTCTCTCAAATACATCATTTCAGTTGTTGGTTAGATAGCTAGGGAATTTTAGCCATATTAGCGTATAAACATGACATCAGTCAGAACAGCTCAAAGCAACACATGGTCAAGAACAAGATGAAACTAGCTGAAATGAGCCACTTATGATTCCTCACATGGCAGCTTCCTGTCATTGTTGCTAGCTATTCATGGATTGTACAATATTTGCACGTTATTATTTAAAACATTCTTCAAGCTCTGTGAAGTTGGTTGTTGATCATTTCTAGACAGCCATTTTCAAGCTCTGTGAAGTTGGTTTTTTGATCATTTCTAGACAGCCATTTTCAAGCTCTGTGAAGTTGGTTTTTTGATCATTTCTAGACAGCCATTTTCAAGCTCTGTGAAGTTGGTTGTTGATTATTTCTAGACAGCCATTTTCAAGTCTTGACGTAGATTTATCAAGAAGATTTCAGTCAAAACAGTCACTTGGCTGAAAACATATTCTGGGCCTGAATGACTAACATTCAACGTCAACTTTGATAAGCAACTACAGTGTTTATTTGGTTTGTTGAAAACCTGACGAGTGGTACGCAGTGGTACGCAGTGATGCGTTGGATTTGACATAAACATAACGCTTCATATTCAAGACAAACAGGAGCAGCATGTTTTGGAATATTTTCAAATCTGTAGCGGCTTCTTTGTGTGGAGTAACTACAATGTTGAAGATCCATCCTCAATTTTCTCATACCAAAACTAGGGGGCAGTATTTTCGTTTTTGGAAAAATAACGTTCCCAAAGTAAACGGGATATTTTGTCAGGACAAGATGCTAGAATATGCAGCTTAGGATAGAAAACACTCTGAAGTTTCCAAAACTGTAAAAATATTGTCTGTGAGTATAACAGAACTGATATTGCAGGCAAAAGCCTGAGAAAAATCCAATCTGGAAGTGCCTTATGTTGTTGATCCATCCTAACTTTTCTCATATCAAAACCATTAAACTCTGTAACTGTTTTAAAATCACCATTGGCCTCATGGTGAAATGCCTCCCTGGAAACTGAGTTAGGAAAGAAACCTGAATACGTTTTAGTCACTCACACCATCCAAAGTGTAATTAATAACTTGACCAATGCTCAAAGGGCTATTCAATGTCTACTTTTTTTGTATTGCCCATCTACCAATAGGTGCCCTTCTTCGCGAGACATTGAAAAACCTCCCTGGTCTTTGTGGTTAAATCTGCGTTTGAAATTCACTGCTCAACTGAGTGACCTCACAGATAATGGGGGACAGAGATGAGGTAGTCATTCAAAAAACATGTTAAACACTAATTAGCCTAGTGGTTAGAGCGTTGGACTAGTAACCGAAAGGTTGCAAGTTCAAATTCCCGAGCTGACAAGGTACACATCTGTTGTTCTGCCCCTGAACAGGCAGTTAACCCACTGTTCCTAGGCTGTCATTGAAAATAAGAATTTGTTCTTAACTGACTTGCATAGTAAAATAAAGGTAAAAAAAAAATGCATACAGAGTGAGCCCATGCAATGTATTATGCCATTTGTGAACCAATAAGAGCCCTGTCTAAGCCAGGGGAGGGGGGTTCTACTAAGCTAAACAGAATTGTTTTGAGAAGGTCATACCAAGCATCAGTTTTCTATTTGATTTAGAATTGTAAGACCCCTTGAAGTATATAAAGAGACAAAACAGTCACTTGATGAAAACATGTTCTGGGCCTGACTGCTTTTAGCCCAAACAAACACATTGAATAACATTTTCACTACATGGAACAGCAGACAGTTCCAAAATAAATTCAAAAGGAAGTTTGTTCTGGTTTCATCATCTTGGTTTCATCAGACTAGAGAAAGTTGTTTCTCATGGTCTGAGAGTCTTTAGGTGCCTTATGACAAACTCCAAGCGGGCTGTCATGTGCCTTTTACTGAGGACTGGCTTCTGTCTGGTCACTCTAGCATAAAGGTCTGATTGGTGGAGTATTGCAGAGATGGTTGTCCTTCTGGAAGGTTCTCCCAACTCCACAAAGGAACTCTAGAGCTCTGTCACAATGACCATCGGGTTCTTAGTCACCTCCATTACTTTCTACCAAGGTTGCTCAGTTTGGCCAGGTGGACAGCTCTAGGTAGAGGCTCAGTGGTTCCAAAATTCTTCCATTTAAGAATGATGGAAGCCACTTCTCTGGGACCTTCAGCCAAATCCATTTAAACTCAGTTTTCACAATACCTGACGTTTAATCAGAGTAAACATTCCCTGTTTTAGGTCAGTTAGGATCACCACTTTAATTTAAGAATGTGAAATGTCAGAATAGTAGAGAGAATGATTTATTTCAGATTTGATTGCTTTCATCACATTCCCAGTGGGTCAGAAGTTGACATACACTTAATTAATATTTGGTAGCATTGCCTTCAAATTGTTTAACTTGAGTCAAATGTTTTGGGTAGCCTTCCACAAGCTTCTCACAATAAGTTGGGTGCATTTTGGCCCATTCCTCCCGACAGAGCTGGTGTAACTGAGTCAGGTTTGTAGGCCTTGCTCACACACGCTTTTTCAGTTTTGCCTAATGTTCAATAGGATTGAGGTCAGGGCTTAGTGAGGGCCGCTTCAATATTTTGACTTTGTTGTCCTTAAGCCATTTTGCCACAACTTTGGAAGTATGCTTGGGGTCATTGTCCATTTGGAAGACCCATTTACAACCAAGCTTTAACTTCCTGATTGATGTCTTGACATGTTGCTTCAATATATCCACGTAATTTTCACTCCTCATAATGCCATCTATTTTGTGAAGTGCACCAGTCCCTCCTGCAGCAAAGCACCCACACAACATGATGCTGCCACCCCCATGCTTCACGGTTGGGATGGTGTTCTTCGGCTTGCAAGCTTCCCTATTTTTCTTTTTCCTCCAAATACACGATGGTCATTACAGTTCTATTTTTGTTTTCCCCTCTCTTTACCTTTACCCCCTGTATATAGCCTCGTTATTGTTCATTTATTGTGTTACTTTTTATTGAAAAATTACTTTAGTTTATATTGTAAATATTTTCTTAACTCTCTTTTTTGAACTGCATTGTTGGTTAAGTGTCAATAAGCATTTCACGGTAATGTCTGCACCTGTCGGCACATGAAACATAAAATTTGACTTGATTTGATGCGCAACGCCAAGCATCGGCTGGAGTGGTGTAAAGCTCTGGACCTGGAAATGGGTTCTCTGGAATGATGAATCACACTTCACCATCTGTCAGTCCGACGGATGAATCTGGGTTTGCCTGGAGACGCTAACTGCCGCAAATGCATAGTGCCAACTGTAAAGTTTGGTGGAGGAGGAATAATGGTCTGGGGCTGTTTTTCACGGTTCAGGTTAAGCCCCTTAGTTCCAGTGAAGGGAAATCTTAACGCTACAGCCTACAATGATATTCTGTAAACTCTGTGCTTCCAACAGTTTGGGGAAGGTCCTTTCCTGTTTCAGCATGACAATGCCCCCGTGCACAAAGCGAGGTCCATACAGAAATGGTTTGTTGAGATTGGTGTGGAAGAACTTGACTGGCCTGTACAGACCCCTGACCTCAACCCTATTGAACACCTTTGGGATGAATTGGAACACCGACTGTGAGCCAGGCCTAATCGTCCAACATCAGTACCCGACCTCACTAATGCTCTTGTAGCTGAATGGAAGCAAGTCCCCGCAGCAATGTTCCAACATCTAGTGGAAAGCCTTCCCAGAAGACTTGAGGCTGTTATAGCAGCAATGTTCCAACATCTAGTGGAAAGCCTTCCCAGAAGAGTGGAGGCTGTTATAGCAGCAATGTTCCAACATCTAGTGGAAAGTCTTCCCAGAAGACTGGAGGCTGTTATAGCAGCAATGTTCCAACATCTAGTGGAAAGCCTTCCCAGAAGTGTGGAGGCTGTTATAGCAGCAATGTTCCAACATCTAGTGGAAAGCCTTCCCAGAAGAGTGGAGGCTGTTATAGCAGCAATGTTCCTACATCTAGTGGAAAGCCTTCCCAGAAGAGTGGAGGCTGTTATAGCAGCAATGTTCCAACATCTAGTGGAAAGCCTTCCCAGAAGAGTGGAGGCTGTTATAGCAGCAATGTTCCAACATCTAGTGGAAAGCCTTCCCAGAAGAGTGGAGGCTGTTATAGCAGCAATGTTCCAACATCTAGTGGAAAGCCTTCCCAGAAGGGTGGAGGCTGTTATAGCAGCAATGTTCCAACATCTAGTGGAAAGCCTTCCCAGAAGAGTGGAGGCTGTTATAGCAGCAATGTTCCAACATCTAGTGGAAAGCCTTCCCAGAAGTGTGGAGGCTGTTATAGCAGCAATGTTCCAACATCTAGTGGAAAGCCTTCCCAGAAGAGTGGAGGCTGTTATAGCAGCAATGTTCCAACATCTAGTGTAAAGCCTTCCCAGAAGAGTGGAGGCTGTTATAGCAGCAATGTTCCAACATCTAGTGGAAAGACTTCCCAGAAGGGTGGAGGCTGTTATAGCAGCAATGTTCCAACATCTAGTGGAAAGCCTTCCCAGAAGAGTGGAGGCTGTTATAGCAGCAATGTTCCTACATCTAGTGGAAAGCCTTCCCAGAAGAGTGGAGGCTGTTATAGCAGCAATGTTCCAACTTCTAGTGGAAAGCCTTCCCAGAAGAGTGGAGGCTGTTATAGCAGCAATGTTCCAACTTCTAGTGGAAAGCCTTCCCAGAAGAGTGGAGGCTGTTATAGCAGCAATGTTCCTACATCTAGTGGAAAGCCTTCCCAGAAGAGTGGAGGCTGTAATAGCAGCAAATGTGGGGACCAACTCCATATTAATAGCCATGATTTTGAACGCGATGGTCAACGAGCAGGTGTCCACATACTTTGGTCATGTATTGTACCTTACCTGCAAAAACAGGTTGGATGGAAAACCGGGTTACTGTTAGACGTTTTTATGTGTGTGTGTGTGTGTGTGTGTGTGTGTGTGTGTGTGTGTGTGTGTGTGTGTGTGTGTGTGTGTGTGTGTGTGTGTGTGTGTGTGTGTGTGTGTGTGTGTGTGTGTGTGTGTATGTATGTATGTATGTATGTATGTATTGTGGCAAACCTCTTCAAGGTTAGGAGCGTTTGTCACAAACTAAGTGGTAAACTGTCACCAAATCACCCAAGAATGAGAGTTCTTTCGAACAGGACAGTACCTGTGTGTTTGTTTCTCCGTCCTGGTCCACCCAGGCCGTAGGCGAGGTCAAGGATAGCAGGGTTCGGTACACGAATCGGGTTCTCGGTAGGTCCAGGTCCAAACGCCAACAGGTAAGTCCAAAACAGTCCAGCTCATACACGGTAAATCCAGCCAATCTCTATTGTCTCTTTCTCTATTGTTCATAGATCCTTCCAGCACTCTCTTTTTCTCTTCCTGGTTTTTCTTGACCCTTTATCTGTGGGTTGGCTCCACCTTCTGAGGGTTCCCCTTGCTTCTGGGACTTGTAGTTTTGGTGGTCGGACATTTTGTGATCTGTAGTTCTGACAAGGGTGGCCATTTTAGTGATCGGGCAGAGCCCGTTTATTAGTTCTGCTCTCACATATCTGCCATTTACCACTCGACCCCCTTCTTTGCCACAGTATGTATGTATGTATGTATGTATGTATGTATGTATGTATGTATGTATGTATGTGTGTGTGTGTGTGTGTGTGTGTGTGTGTGTGTGTGTGCGTGTGTGACAGGGCAGGCCCTGCAAAGGTCAAATTGGGGGTGCTTGTATTTTTCCTATTTTTCAGGAAGATCGTTTATTATTGACGTGAAAATTGGACGTCTATCGATGTCAAGGGGAAAAGGACTCAACGCTCTCTTGAGGCAACAGGGAGTGCCATCCAGTAGGGTTTTGTCTCTTGAGGCAACAGGGAGTGCCATCCAGTAGGGTTTTGTCTCTCGAGGCAACAGGGAGTGCCATCCAGTAGGGTTTTGTCTCTCGAGGCAACAGGGAGTGCCATCCAGTAGGGTTTTGTCTCTTAAGGTAACAGGGAGTGCCATCCAGTAGGGTTTTGTCTCTCGAGGCAACAGGGAGTGCCATCCAGTAGGGTTTTGTCTCTCGAGGCAACAGGGAGTGCCATCCAGTAGGGTTTTGTCTCTCGAGGCAACAGGGAGTGCCATCCAGTAGGGTTTTGTCTCTCGAGGCAACAGGGAGTGCCATCCAGTAGGGTTTTGTCTCTCGAGGCAACAGGGAGTGCCATCCAGTAGGGTTTTGTCTCTCGAGGCAACAGGGAGTGCCATCCAGTAGGGTTTTGTCTCTCGAGGCAACAGGGAGTGCCATCCAGTAGGGTTTTGTCTCTCGAGGCAACAGGGAGTGCCATCCAGTAGGGTTTTGTCTCTCGAGGCAACAGGGAGTGTCATCCAGTAGGGTTTTGCTAGGGTGTCGTGAACATGGCTGGTGGATGGGTCAGAATATTTTCAATCGCAGTGTTATTGTTTTGTTTGAACTCTATCCAAAACCTTAACCAGTACCCCAACCATTCAGTATGAGTGCCTAAACGTAACCCTTAACTTTGAAATGTGACGTTTAGAGTAATGGGACAACACAGAGCAGCATGTTATTAAAGAACAGTTGTTAGAGCATGGCTTGCCAAGATAGTGTGTTTGATTCCCAGGACCATCCATATGTAAAACATATTTAGGCATGACGTTTTTGGGGGAATAAAAGTCTTCATATTTTATATTCTTCTCTCCACATTGTATAAATGAAGTAAAATGCAATTGACACAATAATTGTGATTATAATCGATTGTTTTGTGATTCCAGGTTAGATTTTTTTAATGCTAACATTTGGTCCACAGCGTTTCTGTCATTTCCATTGCATTGCAACACTTTAAGTTGAGATGTAGTGTGGACCCTCCTTCCCTCAAGCTTCTTGGAGATACCACGTTTTTTATTCTTTGATCAACTTCTGACTTAGTTGGAGTTGAAAATAAACTTATATCGTTTTGACATTGACACAGAAGAACAAGAGCTTTTTGTCATAAACTACAAAACCTAAAGTAGCGTAGGGAAATAAAAAATGCATAAAAAAATACATCGCTGGAATAAAACAAAAATAAGGAACAAAATAACAAGTCAAAATATTCAACACTTAGAATGTCAGAAATCCACTTAGGATTCTACTTCCCTTTTCAGAAAACACATAATAGAAAGCAATCTCCTGTCTTCAGTGCCAATGATATTTGGCACAAAGGATGACATTCTCTCACAACAGATAAGCAAAAGGGCGTGATTACAGAGTCCGAAGTGTGAAGTACATCTGACACGTAGCGCTGTGTGTGTGTGTGTGTGTGTGTGTGTGTGTGTGTGTGTGTGTGTGTGTGTGTGTGTGTGTGTGTGTGTGTGTGTGTGTGTGTGTGTGTGTGTGTGTGTGTGTGCGTGTGCGTGGTGCATCTGAGCAGGTGATCATTATAATACCATCCTTCAGTCTATTTCCTCATTAAAAGGTTAACTAATAGCAAATAGAAAAACCGAACAGGCTGAAAACAAAGTTATCACAACGAGTCGTGCAGGATCACATAGAACAACACTACTCAAGGACTGGCTACAATTAGGGACACAGATGTTCTGTCACACACACACAGACATTCTGTCAAACACACAGACATTCTGTCACACACACCTCCTCAGACTAGGGCGGTTGCGTCGACCATGTTACCGCAACACCGGCGGTCACCAGTCATGAAGGCAGTCAAAACAGGTGACTGTTTTATCACGGTAATTAGGCTTCTCCAAGCTCTGATGCTGCTGCTGATGGTCATTAGTAACCTACCAAACTTGCTAACTGCCTGGTACTCACCACTCTATTGTCCCTCTAATCACTCTGACATCAATGCAAATGTAATTGAAAATCTAATCAAACACTTCATGAGTGCCCATGAGCTCATTTTGCACAACATCTCTATAGGCTATGAAATTGCGCAATAAAACAGAGTGATGGCCTCTACTAAAAAGAGGAGGATCCCATCAGCTTTCTATAGGCTAGGGCAACTATATTTATTTCTCAACTTTCCTAATATTAAGCACATTGCTGACATTTACTTCAGGAGTATAGCCTACCGAGCTGACATGAAAATGAACCACAGGGAAAAGTGTCCTCGATTCGCTATTTAAGTGCATAGACGACATGTATTTTTTCCCCTCTCCCTGTTTTTGAGACAGACAGGTGCATGATAATGGTCCATTCTAAATCCAAACTAATTTCAAGCATATATTATTTAGCATATGTAAAAATATATGCAAAAACAAACAAATGGCCACATATGCAAAAACAAACAAAGCAGAGCTCATGACTTTCAAGCAACTTTTTTCTAATCTCATCATGCAGCCTTACAATGTATAAAACATTAAATCATATATCCCTACATGTAACTAAAGTTACATTAATAACTCTAAAACATTAAATCATAACTAAAGTTACATTAATAACTCTAAATTAAACATGTAGGAGTACCTAATTCTTTGTTAACCTCACAAATACAGAATAACCAAATGTGCGCACTCCCTCAAATCGTTTGGAGAAAATATCCAGTCGATTTGATTCAGCTTTGTTCAATTGTATTCTTCACACTATGAAATAATAATAGTGAAGAATAGCAGTGAAGACATCAAAACTATGAAATAATACATATGAAATCATGTCGTAACCAAAAAAGTGTAAAATAATATATATATATATATATATATATATATATATATATATATATAATTAGGCACCCTTTGCACACTCTTGGCCTTCTCTCAACCAGCTTCACCTGGAATTCTGAGCACTTGTTGGCTGCTTTTCTTTCACTCTGTAGTACAACTCATTCCAATTGAATTGTATTTGATTTTCAATAAATTTTGCAAACGTTTTCTAAAAAAAACATGTTTTTCACTTTGTCATCATGTGGTAAAGACGAGAGATTTTTCTTTGTTATTAATCCATTTTGAATTCAGGTTGTAACACAACAACATGTGGAAGAGGTCAATGGTTACGAATACTTTCTAAATGCTCACAGTATATGCAACATTCAGGGTCTATTCTACTGTATGGGTCGGGAGCCGGGATCCAAAGCTGAGAGGTTTCGAGTTCTAAGAATACAACTATAATCACATACCATTTATTCATAATTTCGGTCGTTGGAGGACGAATTGGGTCACAGGAGGGTGGTCAATTTCTCGTTTGGGTCTTGAGTGGGAATAAGTTTGAGAGCCTCAAACACAAGAGTAAGTCAATAACAAGCCAATGGAAATCCACAAGGTGTTTGGAGAGATGTGTTGTCTCTGCTCAAAACGTGCCAGATCCAGTTAGCATGCAGACTTATACAGAGTGAAGGTTAGAGAGAGAGATAGAGAGAGAGAGAGAGAGAGAGAGAGAGAGAGAGAGAGAGAGAGAGAGAGAGAGAGAGAGAGAGAGAGAGAGGGAGAGAGAGAGAGAGCAAGGGAGGGAGGGAAGGAGAGAGAGAGAGTGAGAGAGAGAGCTCTCCTTTCTTCACTCCCCCTCGCTCTCTCTCTCTCTCTCCCTTTCACTCTCTCTCTCCTTTCTTCCCTCTCTCGCTCTCTCTCTTTCTCTCATTTCTCTCTCTCTCCTTTCATCCCCCTCTCTCTCTCTCTTTCTCTCTCGCTCTCATGTCTGTCTCTCTCCTATATTCCCTCTCTCTCGCTCTCTCTCTCCTTTCTTCCCTCCCCCCTCTCTCTCTCTCTCTCTCTCTCGCTCTCTCATGTCTCTTTCTCTCTTTTTCACATCTCTCCCTCTACTGTTAACACCCCATGGATTAATTATGAAATGATTTTTTTTTATGATTTAAAGAAATTATCCAAAAAAGGTTGCAAACATTTCAGGCTGCTCAGCTGATTGGTTGACATACAAGTCAGGCTCCATCCTGCAATGTCTTTCTAAAATCTTCGATCTTCGAAGTTAATAAACAGATCCCCAACCATTTTGAATACCTCCGTACAATCTCCACTATGCAATCTGGTTTCCGAGCTGGTCACGGGTGCATCTCAGCCATGCTCAAGGTCCTAAACAATGTTAGAACCGCCATCGATAAAAGACAGTACTCTGCAGCTGTCTTCATTGACCTGGCCAAGGCTTTCGATGTCAATCACCGTATTCTCATCGGTAGACTCAAAAACCTTGGCTTCTCAAATGACTGCCTTCTCAGACAGAGTTCAGTGTGTCAAATCGGAGTGCCTGTTGTCCGGCAGTCTCTATGGAGTGCCACAGGGTTTAATTCTCGGGCCGACTCTTTTCTCTGTATATATCAATGATGTCGCTCTTGCTGTGTGTGATTCTCTGATCCACCTCTACGCAGACGACACCATTCTGTATACCTCTGGCCCTTCTTTGGGCACTGTGTTAACTAACCTCCAAACGAGCTTCAACACCATACAAGTCTCCTTCCTTGGCCTCCAACTGCTTCTAAATGCTAGTAAAACTAAACGTATGCTCTTCAACCGATTTCTGTCCGCACCCTCCCGCCCGACGAGCATCACTACTCTGGACGTTTCTGACCTAGAATATGTGGACAACTACAAATACCTAGGTGTCTGGTTAGACTGTTAACACACCTTCCAGACTCACATCAAGCATCACCAATCCAAAATTACATCTAAAATTGGCTTCCTATTTCGCAACAAAGCCTCCTTCACTTTGAGAGGTATTGTAGTGTGTAAGTGCAATATGGTAATGAAGTCTACATTTGCAATCTCACAAGAGACTCATTCATCCAACATGTTTACTGGCCCTCACTACATATTTGTCACCAAACCCTGCCTTATCTCAGCTCACTAGTCACCATAGCAACACCCACCCATAGTACGCGGTCCAGCATGTAGATTGCACTGGTCATCCCCAAAGCCAACACTTCCTTTGGCCACCTTTCCTTCCAGTTCTCTGCTGCCAATGACTGGAATGAATTGCAAAAATCTCTGAAGGTGGAGTCTTATATCTCCTTCTCTAACTTTAAGCATCAGCTGTCAGAGCAGCCTACCGATCACAGTACCTGTACGTAGCCCATCTGTAAATAGCCCACCCGACTACCTCATCCCCATATTATTACTTACCCTCTTGCTCTTTTCACCCAGTATCTCTACTTGCACATCATCATCTGCACATCTATCACTCCAGTATTAATGCTAAATTGTCATTATTTTAGCCTCTAGGGCCAATTTATTGCCTACCTCCCTACTTCTACATTTGCACACACTCTACATAGATTTAAAAAAAAAATAATTATATTGTGTTATTCACTGTACGTTTGTTTATGTGTAACTCTGTGTTGTTGTTTTTGTCACATTGCTCTGCTTTATCTTGGCCAGGTCGCAGTTGTAAATGAGAACTTGTTGAACTCAATAAAAAAAATACAAATAAAACATGGAAAACTGCCCCTCTTGCCGCCCACTCTACCTCCTCGCCCTGACCACCTTACCAACATCACACCCCTCCTGAACCATTCATCCAGGGCAGAGCTCTCAGAAACTTGGTTAATTGGTTCCACCCCCCCTCCCTCCTCGCCGCCCTGACCTCCCCCCTCCCTCCCTTCTCGCCTCCCTGACCTCCCTACCCACACCTCACCCCTTCCTGAATGTTTCTTCGACAGCAGAGCTCTCAGAACCTTGGTTAATTGGCTCCATCCCCCTTCCCCCCTCCCTCTCTCCCCCTTCCCTCCTTCCCTCCCCATCCCTCCCTCCTCGCCGCCCTGACCTCCCTACCAACACCTCGGCCCCTTCCTGAATGATTCTTCGGCAGCAGAGCTCTCAGAATCTTGTTTAAACGTCATACATAATTTAAATATCAGACATATTTTTCACACCATAGCACACAAAACTACACTATTACACACCACACAAACATTACTACACCATACACACCACAGTACACACTACTACACTATTACACACCACACAAACATTACTACACCATACACACCACAGTACACACTACTACACTATTACACACCACACAAACATTACTACACCATACACACCACAGTACACACTACTACACTATTACACACCACACAAACACGACTACACTATACACACCAAATAACACACTACTACATTACACACACAACACAAACACTACCACACTATACACACCAGACAAACACTACCACACTCCTACACACCACTCAAACACTACTACACTATAAACACCATATAACACACTCCTAAACACCAAACACACACTCCTAAACACCAAACACACACTCCTACACACCATACAAACACTACTACACTATAAACATCAAATAACACAATACTACACTATACACACCACACAAACACTACTACACTATACACACCATATAACACACTACTACACACCAAACACACACTACTACACACCACACAAACACTACTAGACTATACACACCATATAACACACTACTACACACCAAACACACACTACTACACACCACACAAACACTACTACACTATACACAACATATAACACACTACTACACACCAAACACACACTACTACACACCACACAAACACTAACACTATACACACCACACAAACACTACTACACTATACACAACATATAACACACTACTACACACCAAACACACACTACTACACACCACACAAACACTAACACTATACACACCACACAAACACTACTACACTATACAAACACGACTACACACTGTACAAAAACTAACACTATACACACTATACAAACACTACTACACTATAGACACCATACAAACAATACCACACTATACACACTATACAAACACTACTACACTATAGACACCATACAAAAAATACTACACTATACACACCCCACAAACACTACTACACTACTACATATCATAGTACACACTACTGCACTACTACATATCATAGTACACACTACTACACTACTACATATCATAGTACATACTACTACACTACTACACACCACACAAATATGACTATACACACCATAGTACACACAACTACACTATGCACACCACAGTACACACTACTACACTATACACACCATAGTACACACTACTACACAATACACACTGTAGTACACACGAGTACACTATACACACCATAGTACACACTACTACACAATACACACTGTAGTACACACAAGTACACTATACACAGCATAGTACAGAGTACTACACTATACGCACCGTAGTACACACTACTACACAATACACACCATAGTACACACTACTACACTATACACACCATAGTACACTCTACTACACAATACACACTGTAGTACACACGAGTACACTATACACACTGTAGTACACACTACTACACTATACACACCATAGTACACACTACTACACAATACACACTGTAGTACACACGAGTACACTATACACACCATAGTACACACTACTACACTATACACACCGTAGTACACACGACTACACTATACACATCATAGTACACACTACTACACTATACACACTGTAGTACACACAAGTACACTATACACACCGTAGTACACACTACTACACTATACACACCATAGTACACACGAGTACACTATACACACCATAGTACACACTACTACACTATACACACCGTAGTACACACGACTACACTATACAAACCATAGTACACACTACTACACTATACACACTGTAGTACACACAAGTACACTATACACCCCATAGTACACACTAATACACTATACACACCATAGTACACACTACTACACAATACACACCGTAGTACACACGACTACACTATACACACCATAGTACACACTACTACACTATACACACTGTAGTACACACAAGTACACTATACACACCGTAGTACACACGACTACACTATACACACCATAGTACACACTACTACACTATACACACTGTAGTACACACACGTACACAATACACACCGTAGTACACACGACTACACTATACACACCATAGTACACACTACTACACAATACACACTGTAGTATACACGACTACACTATACACACCATAGTACACATACTACACTATACACACCCCACAAACACTACTACACTACTACATATCATAGTACACACTACTGCACTACTACATATCATAGTACACACTACTACACTACTACATATCATAGTACATACTACTACACTACTACACACCACACAAATATGACTATACACACCATAGTACACACAACTACACTATGCACACCACAGTACACACTACTACACTATACACACCATAGTACACACTACTACACAATACACACTGTAGTACACACGAGTACACTATACACACCATAGTACACACTACTACACAATACACACTGTAGTACACACAAGTACACTATACACAGCATAGTACAGAGTACTACACTATACGCACCGTAGTACACACTACTACACAATACACACCATAGTACACACTACTACACTATACACACCATAGTACACTCTACTACACAATACACACTGTAGTACACACGAGTACACTATACACACCATAGTACACACTACTACACAATACACACTGTAGTACACACTACTACACTATACACACCATAGTACACACTACTACACAATACACACTGTAGTACACACGAGTACACTATACACATCATAGTACACACTACTACACTATACACACCGTAGTACACACGACTACACTATACACATCATAGTACACACTACTACACTATACACACTGTAGTACACACAAGTACACTATACACACCGTAGTACACACTACTACACTATACACACCATAGTACACACGAGTACACTATACACACCATAGTACACACTACTACACTATACACACCGTAGTACACACGACTACACTATACAAACCATAGTACACACTACTACACTATACACACTGTAGTACACACAAGTACACTATACACCCCATAGTACACACTAATACACTATACACACCATAGTACACACTACTACACAATACACACCGTAGTACACACGACTACACTATACACACCATAGTACACACTACTACACTATACACACTGTAGTACACACAAGTACACTATACACACCGTAGTACACACGACTACACTATACACACCATAGTACACACTACTACACTATACACACTGTAGTACACACACGTACACAATACACACCGTAGTACACACGACTACACTATACACACCATAGTACACACTACTACACAATACACACTGTAGTATACACGACTACACTATACACACCATAGTACACACTACTACACTATACACACCATAGTACACACTACTACACAATACACACTATAGTATACACGACTACACAATACACACTATAGTATACACGACTACACTATACACACCATAGTACACACTACTAGACTATACACACCGTAGTACACACGACTACACTATGCACACCATAGTACACACTACTACACTATACACCATATAATACACTACTACACTATACACCATAGTACACACTACTACACTATACACCATAGTACACACTACTACACTATACACCATAGTACACACTACTACACTATACACCATATAACACACTACTACACTATACACACCATAGTACACACGACTACACTATACACACCATAGTACACACTACTACACTATACACACCATAGTACACAGTACTACACTATACACACCGTAGTACACACTACTACACTATACACACCACACAAACACAACTACACTATACACACCACCAGGGTTGCAAAGGGGCAGAATTTTTCCGGACATTTTCAATGGTAAATTAAGCCCGGGAATTTGGGGGATTTTGCTTAAATTAATCAAAAACAGTTAGCTTATAACAGTGAACCTTTTTTTGTGGGATACACATAAGGCAATTCTAGGTCCTGTGGCATATTTTGGTTAAACTATCCCCAATTCAATGGAATTGCAACCCTCTGCATTCACAGTGCACTCTTCCATCACATGTACAGCTGATTCTCAAGATCTTGCACACTAATGAGATGCTATTGAGCACACACTACTACACTGTCTGAGCCAAGGACTACATGCTTTCTGGTAAGTGTTGATTACAGTACTGGGTGGGGTGAAGATATTTTATACAATACATAATTTTTTGTTAATAGTAGCCTACAGCAAAGTGTGTTTAAAACAGAGATCTTCTGTTGAATCTGACAATTAATCTTGATGGTTGTACAGTCGTCTCAAATAAAACTGTGAAGGACCTCGGCGTTACTCTGGACCCTGATCTCTCTTTTGACGAACATATCAAGACTGTTTCAAGGACAGCTTTTTTCCACCTACGTAACATTGCAAAAATCAGAAACTTTCTGTCCATAAATGATGCAGAAAAATGTATCCATGCTTTTGTTACTTCTCGGTAAAACTACTGCAATGCTCTACTTTCCGGCTACCCGGATAAAGCACTAAACTTCAGTCAGTGCTAAATACGGCTGCTAGAATCCTGACTAGAACCAAAAAATGTGATCACATTACTCCAGTGCTAGCCTCCCTACACTGGCTTCCTGTTAAAGCAAGGGCTGATTTCAAGGTTTTACTGCTAACCTACAAAGCATTACATGGGCTTGCTCCTACCTATCTCTCTGATTTGGTCCTGCCGTACATACCTACACGTACACTACGGTCACAAGACGCAGGCCTCCTAATTGTCCCTAGAATTTCTAAGCAAATAGCTGGAGGCAGGGCTTTCTCCTATAGAGCTCCATTTTCATGGAATGGTGTGAGAGACGCATGTGAGAGACCCATGTGAGAGACGCAAACTCGGTCTCAACATTTAAGTCTTTACTGAAGACTCATCCGGTGTCTTATCCGGTGTCCTGTGTGAATTTAATTATGCTCTCTCTAATTCTCTCTCTAATTTTCTCCCTTTCTCTCGGAGGACCTGAGCTCTAGGACCATGCCTCAGGACTACCTGGCATGATGACTCCTTGCTGTCCCCAGTCCACCTGGCCATGCTGCTGCTCCAGTTTCAACTGTTCTGCCTGCGGCTATGTAATCAAGACCTGATCACCGGACGTGCTAACTGTCCCAGACCTGCTGTTTTCAACTCTCTAGAGACAGCAGGAGTGGCAGGGATACTCTTAATGATCTGCTGTGAAAAGCCAACTGAGATTTACTCCTGAGGTGCTGACTTGCTGCACCCTCGACAACTACTGAGATTATTATTATTGGACCATGCTGGTCATTTTTGAACATTTGAACATCTTGGCCACATGCTTTACCTACTCATTTGCTGGATGCAGAGTTCAACAGAGTTCAAGTGAAGGTCAAGCAAATCATAGAGAAAGTAGACTGTATTGCAATCATCTCTGATGGGTGGTTGAATGTTCGTGGGCAAGGAATAATTAACAACATCATCTCCACCCCTCAACCAGTATTCTACAAGAGCACAGACACAAGGGACAACAGACACACCGGCCTCTACATTGCAGATGAGCTGAAGGCAGTCATCAATGACCTTGGACCACAGAATGTATTTCCACTGGTGACAGACAATGCTGAGAACATGAAGGCTGCTTGGTCTAAAGTGGAGGAGTCCTACCCTCACACCACACCCATTGGCTGTGCTGCTCATGCATGTAATTTGCTCAAATGTAAGATAAGAAATCCGTACTGCCCTGCCCACTTCGCTGTTGCTCCAAACAGAGGAAATTGCAGTTCTGAAATACATCAAAAAGTGTGAAGACTTCTCCCTGAAGACCATACACACCGCAGCATACATGTTGGACCCCAAGTACACTGGCAAGAGCATCCTGTCTGGTGCAGAGATCAACAAGGCCTATGATGTCATCACTACTGTGTCTCGCCCCCTTGACCTAGATGAGGGCAAGGTTCTTGGCAGTCTGGAGAAGTATACTTCCAAGCAAGGGCTTTGGGATGGAGAAGCAATATGGCAGTGGTGCCAACATATCTCATCAGCCACCTGGTGGAAGGGACTTTGTGGATCTGAGGCTTTTTCCCCTCCATCATCCTCCAAATCCCACCATCAGCCACCTCAGAGAGCAACTGGGCCTTGTTTGGGAACACACATGCCAAAGCCGTATGGAAGAGAGTTTACTCTGAGTCTGCAGTAAGACAGGTTTACGGTATGGAAAAGAGTTTACTCTTAGTCTGCAGTAAGACAGGCTTACGGTATGGAAAAGAGTTTACTCTGAGTCTGCAGTAAGACAGGCTTACGGTATGGAAAAGAGTTTACTCTGAGTCTGCAGTAAGACAGGTTTACGGTATGGAAAAGAGTTTACTCTGAGTCTGCAGTAAGACAGGTTTACGGTATGGAAAAGAGCTCTGACAGCCGATGCTTGAAGTTAGTGAGGGAGATATAAGTCTCCAACTTCTGTGAATTTTTGCATTTTCTTTACTGATCCAATGAACCATTGCATTTCTGTTCAAAATGTTGTATTAAGTCTGCCCAAATGTGCATAATTTGTTTATTAATAACTTTTCAAGTTCATAACTGTGCACTCTCCTCAAACAATAGCATGGTATTATTTCACTGTAGTAGCTAGTGTAAATTGGACAGTGCAGTTAGATTAACAAGAATTTCAGCTTTCTGCCCATATCAGACATGTCTATGTCCTGGGACATTTTCTTGTTACTTACAACCTCATGCTAATCACATTAGCCTACGTTAGCTCAACAGTCCCGAGGGGCACCCACCAATCCCGGAGAGGTTAAGAGAAGACTGGCACACTGCCCACAAATCAGGAGACTGAACGGCACTTCCTAATCTCCCGCCAAATGTATGACCATATTTGGGACACATATTAACCTCAGATTACCCAGACCCACAAAGACTTCTAAAACAAATCCAATGTTGATAAACTACCATATCTACTGGGTGGAATACCACAGTGTGACATCACAGCAGCAAGATTTGTGACCTGTTGTCACGAGTAAAGGGCAACCAGTGACGAACAAACACCATTGTAAAAAAACAAACATATTTATGTTTATTTTTCCTTTTGTACCTCAACTATTTGCATTTTGTTACAACCCAGTACATAGCCCTGATATGACATTTGAAATGTCTTTATTCCTTTGTGTAATGTTAACGTGTTCATTTTTTATTGCTTATTTCATTTTTGTTTATTATTTATTTCACTTGCCTCAGGAATGTAAGCACATGTTCCTCGTGCCTATAAAGCCCATTGAATTGACATGAATTGAATTGAGAGGTTGGAGGAACTCAGTGGTCTGTAACATTTCAACATTGTAGACAGAAAGTCAAATGATATTCAACGTTGTTTAACATACGACATTAAGAGGTTGAAACGACACCTTGTTACATGTGTATGTCACGCCCTGACATTAGATATTTTGGTTAGGTCAGGGTGTGACTAGGGTGGGTACTCTGGTGGTTGTATGTCTAGAGGTTTTGTAGGTCTAGGGTTGTTGTAGGTCTAGGGTTGTTGTATGTCTAGGGGTTTTGTAGGTCTAGGGTTGTTGTAGGTCTAGGGTTGTTGTAGGTCTAGGGTTGTTGTAGGTCTAGGGGTTGTTGTAGGTCTAGGGTTGTTGTAGGTCTAGGGTTGTTGTAGGTCTAGGGTTGTTGTAGGTCTTGGGTTGTTGTAGGTCTAGGGTTTTGTATGTCTAGGGTTGTTGTAGGTCTAGGGGTTGTTGTAGGTCTAGGGTTGTTGTAGGTCTAGGGTTGTTGTAGGTCTAGGGTTGTTGTAGGTCTTGGGTTGTTGTAGGTCTAGGGTTGTTGTAGGTCTAGGGTTGTTGTATGTCTAGGGGTTTTGTAGGTCTAGGGTTGTTGTAGGTCTAGGGTTGTTGTATGTCTAGGGGTTTGTAGGTCTAGGGTTGTTGTAGGTCTAGGGTTGTTGTAGGTCTAGGGTTGTTGTATGGCTAGGGTTGTTGTAGGTCTAGGGTTGTTGTAGGTCTAGGGTTGTTGTAGGTCTAGGGTTGTTGTAGGTTGTTGTAGGTCTAGGGTTGTTGTATGGCTAGGGTTGTTGTAGGTCTAGGGTTGTTGTAGGTCTAGGGTTGTTGTAGGTCTAGGGTTGTTGTAGGTCTAGGGTTGTTGTATGTCTAGGGGTTTTGTAGGTCTAGGGTTGTTGTAGGTCTAGGGTTGTTGTAGGTCTAGGGTTGTTGTAGGTCTAGGGTTGTTGTATGGCTAGGGTTGTTGTAGGTCTTGGGCTGTTGTAGGTCTAGGGTTGTTGTATGGCTAGGGTTGTTGTAGGTCTAGGATTGTTGTAGGTCTAGGGTTGTTGTAGGTCTAGGGTTGTTGTAGGTCTAGTGTTGTTGTATGGCTAGGGTTGTTGTAGGTCTAGGGTTGTTGTAGGTCTAGGGTTGTTGTAGGTCTAGGGTTGTTGTAGGTTGTTGTAGGTCTAGGGTTGTTGTGTGGCTAGGGTTGTTGTAGGTCTTGGGTTGTTGTAGGTCTAGGGTTGTTGTTGGTCTAGGGTTGTTGTAGGTCTAGGGTTGTTGTATGTCTAGGGGTTTTGTAGGTCTAGGGTTGTTGTAGGTCTAGGGTTGTTGTAGGTCTAGGGTTGTTGTAGGTCTAGGGTTGTTGTATGGCTAGGGTTGTTGTAGGTCTTGGGCTATTGTAGGTCTAGGGTTGTTGTAGGTCTAGGGTTGTTGTATGGCAAGGGTTGTTGTAGGTCTTGGGTTGTTGTATGTCTAGGGTTTTGTATGTCTAGGGTTTTGTATGTCTAGGGTTTGTATGTCTAGGGTTTTGTATGTCTAGGGTTTGTATGTCTAGGGGTTTTGTATGTCTAGGGTTTTGTATGTCTAGGGTTTTGTATGTCTAGGGTTTTGTATGTCTAGGGTTTTGTATGTCTAGGGTTTGTATGTCTAGGGTTGTTGTAGGTCTAGGGTTTTGTATGTCTAGGGTTTTGTAGGTCTAGGGTTTTGTATGTCTAGGGTTGTTGTAGGTCTAGGGTTGTTGTAGGTCTAGGGTTTTGTATGTCTAGGGTTGTTGTAGGTCTAGGGTTTTGTATGTCTATGGTTGTTGTAGGTCTAGGGTTTTGTATGTCTAGGGTTTTGTAGGTCTAGGGTTTTGTATGTCTAGGGTTGTTGTAGGTCTAGGGTTGTTGTAGGTCTAGGGTTTTGTATGTCTAGGGTTGTTGTAGGTCTAGGGTTTTGTATGTCTAGGGTTTTGTATGTCTAGGGTTTGTATGTCTAGGGTTTGCATGTCTAGGGTAGTTGTAGGTCTAGGGGTTTTTGTATTTCTATGTTGGCCTGATATGGTTCCCAATCAGAGACAGCTGTTTATCGTTGTCTCTGATTGGGGATCATATTTAGGCAGCCCTTTTTCCCACTTTCTGGTGTGGGATCTTGTCAATGTGTAGTTGCCTGTCAGCACTATTATGTGTAGCGTCACGTTTAGTTTTGTTATTTAGTTGGTTTATTCGGTGTTCTTTCAGTTAAATAAAAGAATGTATGCATACCACGCTGACCCTTATAAGGTACTCGTGACACTGTAACTACAGAACCTAAGTTAAGTGTCATAGAGACATACATTCCCTAAATAGTAAACTACTCTGACCAGAGCCCTATTGACTTACGTAAGGAATAGGGTGTTATTTAGGAGGCACACAATGAATCTGATTGAGTTGTACTGCGGAGAAAGAAGGCCAGGACCTCTGGGCTCAGATGTTTTTTTTTCTGTAGATATTGGATAGACAGATCTGCAACACATATTCAATATTAAAGGCCAGGACCTCTGGGCCCAGCTGGTTCTTTCTGTAGATATTGGATGTATAGATCTGCAACACACATTCAATATTAAAGGTCAGGTCCTCGGGGCTCAGCTGGTTCTTTCTGTAGATATTGGATACACAGATCTGCAGCACATACAGTATATTAAAGTGGCTGAGGGAAGTATGTGCCAATCTTTTGCTCTTGTCTTCTAGACTCTTTCCATCTATGTTGTTCAATTTTCTACTGGCAATATCAACCATTGTGAAGAGAGGATGACAAGCTTTGGTTGGTTGGTTGGGAAAATATATTGCTCAGTCTGAAATTGGAGCCGACAGAGGATATTAATAAAAATGTGCTTTTGTGGAAACTAAGGTTTGAAAACTTGCAAGGTAAGGTAACTACAGCTGCAAAAGGATTCAAATAACTTTTAAATAATAGCAACAGGTTTACATTTAATTTGTTTTTCATATAGAGAGACTGGCAAACCACACACACACGTACACACGCACGCACACACGCACGCACGCACACACACACACACACACACACACACACACACACACACACACACACACACACACACACACACACACACACACACACACACACACACACACACACACACACACACACACACACACACACACACACACACACACACACACACAAGCAAGTAGCATTGCATTTTACCGTTTTATTTGTTTTTGTTTAGTTATTTGGTTTGTCTGAGTGAGACCCAACTGTTAATCTAACAATAGATGTTGAGTGAAGGTGATTGGCTGGATGGAGGCAACAGCTTGTGTTGGTTTGAAAACATCAGCAGTCACTCTGAAGTGGTAACAGCAAAGACTACCATTATACACAATGCAGACAGACAAACAGACAGACAGACAGACAGACAGACAGACAGACAGACAGACAGACAGACAGACAGACAGACAGACAGACAGACAGACAGACAGACAGACAGATGCCCTCATTTCATCAATATGGACATTCTGCTGCATTATTGCATCATCACCAATCAACACATGTGAGGTCTCCAATCAAATTCAAATCAATTGTAGTAGTCACATAACCAGTTTACATCAGGTATACCAAGGTGCAGTGAAATGCTTCCTCAACATTACAGTACAGTTTACAACTGGTATAAAAGGTGCAGTGAAATGCTGAGGTGCTAACTATAATTGATGTAACTGTGCTTTAGTCGCTCTCAATAAGAGTGTCTGCTTAATGACTAAATGGAAAATGGGTAGTCAGTGCAAATCACTTCTAAGGTGCGTCTATACACTCTCTGGTGAAATCGTCTTTAAGGTGCAGGTCTGTTCAATCCGACCAGGTAGAGAGAGGAGGTCGCCACGAGCCCTTACCTGATGATAACGTACATGACCAGACAGTTACCCACCAGCCCCACCACGCAGACCATCATGTAGACCACAACGATGGTGATCTTGATGCCGGTGGGGAGGAAGGCGTAGGTCTCATTGTTGCCAATACTGAAGTTGTTCTGGAAAAGCAGAGAGTCGTTGTAGAAGTGGAAGGCTCTCAGGTCCAGGTCTGATCCACCAACCAAGGATTCGTTTAGGAACTCCATGACAAATGTCCTACCTGCCTGATGATGAGAGAGAGAGAGAGAGCACAATAACAGACAAGACATGAGATGAGGAAAGACGGATCTGTGACGTGCCAATTGATGGAGAGGCCTGCACGTGAATATTGCAGCTCCTCAGTGCTATTTCTCTGCACCCCAAAAAATCAACAACGTTTCGACTTTTACCGAAGTCGTCATCACGTGGGGAGACATCACAGGCAATGAAGTGTGCGTTGTATTTATTTTATTCAGTGCAGACAGGTCTGGTCTGTGTGTCTGTAACAGGAGACACAGACCGCGGTTTGCAAAGCCAACACTCCTACTAAATATGTGTGGTGTCATAAGGAGGCGCTGCGCAAACGTGGGCTGCCGAGTTCCTATAATAAATCAACGAGGTTTACCCGCAACAGTTCCAATACCCAAGGGATGCATATGTGTGATGATAGGAGTAGATACATACAAGCTACTTTAACATCAACATACGTGTTTCACACCGGTCGAGCTGGAGAATGTAAGGTGCCCAAATATAGGCTACATTTCTATGCAGAAAACAGCATTCTCACACACGGACAGTATCAGACAGCAAGCAACAGCAGCAGCGCCATACCGTTATTCGAGATGCTATTCCAACGATCTGTTATGAGTCCTTCCCGCGCTGGCCTCCGGTTCCTTCCCAGAAGTTGCTTAATTTTGCTTTTAGGCAGTTGGCTGCTTTCCTATGTTGTATGTTGTTTATCTCAGTCTCTTGCTCGCTGTCCCGTTTTCCACAGTTGCCAGCGCAGCGATACAGATTTACGTTGGTGTAGGTCTAGGATAGGATCATTATTTTTTTCCCACCCTCCCCTCAACAACATACGAACTGTAGAGTGACGAGTGGTCTAAATCTAGCCGGTTCCTCTCATACTTTTCGAATCGGTTCGTTCATCAGACAAGGAGAAAGATCTCGGTTTCCTCTCTCCTTCTTCCCTCGATCCCTCTACGCGCGTCCTCTCTCTATCGGATCACGCACGGTGCGCGAGACCTGCGTGTCTGGAGATATGCGGTTTGTGTTGCTGTAGCGAAATGATGTGTCTACGATGTCTCTTACGGGACACTTTTAAATGTCTCCATTAGCTAGACTACAAAAGTGATTGATCTACACATTCTGAGTCTACTACTACAGCGTGTGTAGTCTCCACTAAATACATTGCGTTTACTAATAGGTGTGAGGTAGGCTTGGAGTTGATTCTAGGTATATGAAGTCAGGCCCTTATCTCAAAGTCTAAGATAGTGTGCGTCGGTGAGTGCCGTGCACGTACACAAAACAATTATCCGCTGACATTCCCACTAGATAGATACAGAAGACAGGCAGGCTGTCTGTCATGTGTGCCTTACTCTGAGACGCTGTAGGCTACAGCATGTGTGCCTTACAATGAGGCGCGGACAGCCTGTCCTATCTGTCCCGTGTGCCTTACTCTGAGGCACGGACAGCCTGTCCTATCTGTCCCGTGTGCCTTACTCTGAGGCGTGGACAGCCTGTCCTATCTGTCCCGTGTGCCTTACTCTGAGGCGTGGACAGCCTGTCCTATCTGTCCCGTGTGCCTTACTCTGAGGCGTGGACAGCCTGTCCTATCTGTTCCGTGTGCCTTACTCTGAGGCACGGACAGCCTGTCCTATCTGTCCCGTGTGCCTTACTCTGAGGCGTGGACAGCCTGTCCTATCTGTCCTGTGTGCCTTACTCTGAGGCGTGGACAGCCTGTCCTATCTGTTCCGTGTGCCTTACTCTGAGGCATGGACAGCCTGTCCTATCTGTCCCGTGTGCCTTACTCTGAGGCGTGGACAGCCTGTCCTATCTGTCCTGTGTGCCTTACTCTGAGGCATGGACAGCCTGTCCTATCTGTCCCGTGTGCCTTACTCTGAGGCGCGGACAGCCTGTCCTATCTGTCCTGTGTGCCTTACTCTGAGGCACGGACAGCCTGTCCTATCTGTCCCGTGTGCCTTACTCTGAGGCGTGGACAGCCTGTCCTATCTGTCCTGTGTGCCTTACTCTGAGGCACGGACAGCCTGTCCTATCTGTCCCGTGTGCCTTACTCTGAGGCACGGACAGCCTGTCCTATCTGTCCTGTGTGCCTTACTCTGAGGCACGGACAGCCTGTCCTATCTGTCCTGTGTGCCTTACTCTGAGACGCTGTAGGCTACAGCACAGATATCTTCTATCCATATTCCATTATATAATTTTCTATTCTATCCTACAATATCCTATTAAATTCTATTCTGCTCTATTCTATTATATGCTATTCTATCCTATTCTATTCTATGCTATCCTATGCTATCCTATCCTATTCTATTCTATTCTATTCTATTCTATCCTATCCTATCCTATCCTATTCTATTCTATTCTATCATATTCTATCCTATCCTATGCTATCCTATCCTATCCTATCCTATCCTATTCTATTCTATTCTATTCTATCCTATCCTATCCTATCCTATTCTATCCTATCCTATTCCATCCTATTCTATCCTATCCTATCCTATCCTATTCTATTCTATCCTATCCTATCCTATCCTATTCTATTCTATCCTATCCTATCCTATCCTATCCTATTCTATTCTATCCTATTCTATCCTATTCTATCCTATCCTATTCTATTCTATCCTATCTTATTCTATTCTATCCTATCCTATCCTATCCTATCCAATTCTATTATCTCATATCCTATCCTATCCTATCATATCCTATTCTATTCTATTCTATCCTATTCTATTCTATCCTATTCTATTCTATCCTATCCTATCCTATCCTATCATATTCTATTCTATCCTATTCTATTCTATTCTATCCTATTCTATTCTATTCTATCCTCTCCTCTCCTATCCTATCCTATCCTATCCTATCCTATTCTATTCTATCCTATTATATTCTATCCTATTCTATCCTATCCTATTCTATTCTATCGTATCCTATTCTATCCTATTCTATTCTATTCTATTCTATCCTATCCTATCCTATTCTATCCTATTCTATCCTATTCTATCCTATCCTATCCTATCCTATCCTATTCTATTCTATCCTATTATATTCTATCCTATTCTATCCTATCCTATTCTATTCTATCGTATCCTATTCTATCCTATTCTATTCTATTCTATTCTATCCTATCCTATCCTATTCTATCCTATTCTATCCTATTCTATCCTATCCTATTCTATCCTATCCTATCCTATCCTATCCTATTCTATCCTATTCTATCCTATCCTATTCTATTCTATCGTATCCTATTCTATCCTATCCTATTCTATTCTATTCTATCCTATCCTATCCTATCCTATTCTATCCTATCCTATTCTATCCTATTCTATTCTGTCCTATTCTATTCTATCCTATCCTATCCTATCCTATCCTATCCTATTCTATTCTATTCTATCCTATCCTATCCTATCCTATTCTATCCTATCCTATTCTATCCTATCCTATCCTATCCTATTCTATCCTATTCTATTCTGTCCTATTCTATTCTATCCTATCCTATCCTATCCTATTCTATTCTATTCTATTCTATCCTATCCTATTCTATCCTATCCTATCCTATCCTATCCTATCCTATCATATCCTATCCTATCCTATTCTATTCTATCCTATCCTATTCTATCCTATTCTATTCTATCCTATCCTATCCTATCCTATTCTATCCTATCCTGTCCTTTCCTATCCTATTCTATCCTATCCTATCCTATTCTATCCTATCCTATTCTATTCTATCCTTTCCTATCCTATCCTATCCTATTCTATCCTATCCTGTCCTTTCCTGTCCTATTCTATCCTATCCTATCCTATTCTATCCTATCCTATCCTATCCTATCCTATCCTATCCTATCCTATCCTATTCTATTCTGTCCTATTCTATTCTATCCTATCCTATCCTATCCTATCCTATCCTATTCTATTCTGTCCTATTCTATTCTATCCTATCCTATTCTATCCTATTCTATTCTATCCTATCCTGTCCTTTCCTATCCTATTCTATCCTATCCTATCCTATTCTATCCTATTCTATTCTATCCTTTCCTATCCTATCCTATCCTATTCTGTCCTGTCCTGTCCTTTCCTATCCTATTCTATTCTATCCTATCCTATCCTATCCTATCCTATCCTATCCTATCCTATTCTATCCTATCCTATCCTATTCTATCCTATCCTATCCTATCCTATCCTATCCTATTCTATCCTATCCTATCCTATTCTATCCTATCCTATTCTATCCTATCCTATCCTATCCTATCCTATTCTATCCTATCCTATCCTATCCTATCCTATCCTATCCTATTCTATCCTATCCTATCCTATTATATGATGTATCCTTCTCAGTCCTCTCCCTTTACTATGAGCACTCCAATGCCACTGCAGGGGGTGCTTGTTATTTGACATTAGAAGGTGTTGATGAGGAGGTGAAGAAATATTTACAGGTGTTGTTGTTGTTCTTATTAACATATGTTTTATTAACGTAAGGGGTTCTACTAAGGGGTTCTGCTAAGGGGGTTCTAATAAGGGGTTCTACTAAGGGCTTCTACTAAGGGGGTTCTACTAAGCGGTTAAACTAAGAGGTTCTACTAAGGGATTCTACTAAGGGGTTCAACTAAGGGGTTCAACTAAGGGGTTCTACTAAGGGATTCTACTAAGGGGTTCTACTAAGGGGTTCAACTAAGGGTGTTCTGCTAAGGGGTTTTCTGCTAAGGGGTTCTACTAAGCGGGTTCTACTAAGGGTGTTCTGCTAAGGGGTTCTACAAAGCGGTTCTACTAAGCTTTATGGAATTGTTTAAGGGCATAACAAGGATAATTTAGTTCTTGGAGTAAAGAATTTTAAGACCACTTGAAGTGAAAAAAAACAACATGTTTGTCCATGCTGCTATTAGCCAATAGAAACACATCGAATAACAGATAGTGCTTACTGCTGTAAGCCAATAGAAACGCATTGATTAACAGAATCACTACAAGGAACAACAGATAGTCCCAGAAATATCAAATGGAAATGTGTTCTGAAATCTCTCTCCTATATCTGAGAGATTTGATCCCAAAATATTTGAGATTTTAGATTATTCAAAGTAGCCACCCTTTGTCTTGATGACAGCGTTTGCACACTCCTGCCGTTCTCTCATTCAGTCTTGAAGGAGTTCCCACATACTGTATGCTGAGCACTTGTTGGCTGCTTTTACTTCACTCTGCGGTCCAGCTCAACCCAAAATAATCTCAATTGGATTGAGGTCGAGTGATTGTGGCTGAAAGGTCATCTGATGCCCCAAATAGCCCTTACACAGCCTGGAGGTGTTTTGGGTCATTGTGTTGTTGAAAAACAAATGATAGTCCCACTAAGCCCAAACCAGATGGGATGGTGTATCGCTGCAGAATGCTGTGATAGCCATGCTGGTTAAGTGTGCCTTGAATTCTAAATGAATCACAGACAGTGTCCAGCAAAGTACCCCCACAACATCACACATCCTCCATGCTTCACGGTGGGAACCACACACCATCACACCTCCTCCTCCACGCTTCACGGTGGGAACCAAACATGCAGAGATCATCCGTTAACCGACTCTGTGTCTCACAAAGACATGGCGGTGAGAACCAAAAATCTCAAATTTCCCCTCATTCAAAATGCATACAAAATGAATACCAAACGTTACCAATAAACTTGGTCCAAACATGTCAAACAACGTTCCTAATCCATCCCCAGGTATCCTAATATGTAATGAAATTCAAAAATTTAAGACGGAAAATAGTATATTCAATACCGGAGATAAATGACCAAGTGTGCGCCCTCACCGGAGCGCGTCACAAACATTTTCCAACCCAGCAGATGCATCACGAAAGTCAGAAATAGAGATAAAATAAATTGCTTACCTTTGACAATATATTTACACAATAAATGGTCATTTTGTTTGATAAAGTCCTTCTTTATATCCCACGTTTGATTCAGAAATCCACCTGTCCCAACTCAGCCATCATGACTACAAAGGAATGTAAAAGGTTACCTGTAAACTTGGTCCAAACATTTCAGTAACCTTGGTCCAAACATTTCAAACAACATTTCTAATCCAACCTCAGGTATCCTAATATGTAAATAATTGATACAATTAAAGACGGAGAAAAACAACGAGGAGCGCACACTCATTCACATGCACAAAAAGACGAGAGTACTTCTGAGTGACACTTTGAAAGAATACGAATACTTCTTCATAAAAAACAAACATTGAACAATTTCTAAAGACTGTTGACATCTAGTGGAAGCCTTAGGAACTGCAACCTGGGTCCTAATAATTAGGCTTTCCCATAGAAAAGCATTGGAAAGTCCAATGACCTCAATAAAAATAGGATGGATAGTCCTCGGGATTTCGCCTGCTAAATCAGTTCTGTTATACTCACAGGCATTATTTTAACAGTTTTCAAAACTTTAGAGTGTTTTCTATCCAATACTACCATGCATATGCATATCCTAGCTTCTGGACCTGAGTAACAGGCAGTTTACCTTGGGCACCTCAGTCATCCAAACTAGAGAATACTGCCCCCCTATCCTATCCTATCCTATTCTATCCTATCCTATCCTATTCTATCCTATTCTATCCTATCCTATCCTATCCTATCCTATTCTATCCTATCCTATTCTATCCTATCCTATCCTATTCTATCCTATTCTATCCTATCCTATTCTATCCTATCCTATCCTATTCTATCCTATCCTATCCTATTCTATCCTATTCTATCCTATCCTATTCTATCCTATCCTATCCTATTCTATCCTATCCTATCCTATTCTATCCTATTCTATCCTATCCTATTCTATCCTATCCTATCCTATTCTATCCTATTCTATCCTATTCTATCCTATCCTATCCTATTCTATCCTATCCTATCCTGTCCTTTCCTATCCTATTCTAAAAGTTAAAACTTCTTAGGGCTAGGCGTCCCGCTACTGTCTCCTAGAGATTAACGTACTTTTGATTTATACTTTTTTGTACTGACAACGACAAGTTCGATGTCGGACGACAATAGAATGTTCATGACGTCACGGCGACAACTGTCTACAGACATGTGGATAGACTTAGTATAAACCAACCTTTAGCCTTGAAATCTTTGGTTGTTTATTTCTCTGCCATACTCACTCTGTTTAGGACATGGCCTCACTGTAAAGCCCTGATCTGTTTCATTTGTCTTTGTGATTGTCTTCCAGGTGTCACCCGTTTTCTCCATCCTTCCTTGGGTATTTATTCCGGTGTTCCCTGTTTGTCTGTTGCCAGTTCGTCTTGTCAAGTCAACCAGCGTGTTTTCGGTGCTCCTGCTTTTTCTGATCTCTCTTTTGCAAGTCCTCCTGGTTTTGACCCTTGCCTGCCTTGACTCTGAACCTGTCTGCCTGACCATATAACCTGCCTGCCACCCTCTACCTCCTGGACTCTGATTGTTTTGCCTGTCACGATCTCTTGCCTGCTCCTTGCATTATAATAAATATCAGAGACTGTAACCATCTGCCTCCTGTGTCTGCATCTGGGTCACGCCCCACGCCGTTATAGTACAAACTGGCCATGACAGACCCAGCAGACTTGGACCAGGTCCACCACATTGTCACCCAGCAGGGACCCATTGGGAGGCATGAGGAGTTACTACAGGACCTTCCCTGACGGAACGCCGTGACCAAGGGTTCAAGACTATTATGGAGCAACCAAGGGTTCAAGGCTATTATGGAGCAACCAAGGGTTCAAGGCTATTATGGAGCAAATCAGCTCATAGGCAGCCTGTCACCTTTGAGAACCCCCATCCACCCAGTAAACGTTTTATTACTAGTGGTGGGTTTGTGCAGCCTATCCCGGTTCCCGAGAACTCTGCTTACCTCCTCCGGGGAGATACTCTGGGAATCCTGGAACCTGCCAGGGTTTTCTTTCTCAGTGCTCCCTCATTTTTACCTACTTTGGGACTGGGGGGCAGTATTGAGTAGCTTGGATGAATAAATTGCCCAGAGTAAACTGCCTGCTACTCAGGACCAAAAGCTAGAATATGGATATAATTAGTGGATTTGGATAGAAAACACTCCGAAGTTTCTTAAAACTTCTTGAGTGTAGGGGGCATGATTTTCGTTTTTGGCTAAAAAACATACTCATTTGAAACTGCCTATGTCTCAGGCCCAGAAACTAGAATATACACAGATTGTGATAGAAAACACTCTAAAGTTTCCAAAACTGTCAAAATATTGCCTGTGAGTATAACAGAACTGATATTGCAGGCAAAAACCAGAGGAAAATCAAACCAGGAAGTACCTTCTATTTTGAAAGCTCCATGTTCCATAGCCTGCCTTCCCTCCATTTAAAGGGATATGAACCAGATTACTTTTCCTATCGCTTCCTCAAGGTGTCAACAGTCTTTAGACATAGTTTCAGGCTTTTATTTTGAAAAATGAGCGGTAAAGATAAACATCGCGTCAGTGGATAGCTGAGTCTTCGCATGAGTTTTGCTTGCGCAACAGAGTTGGGCAGCCATTGTCTCTCCCTCTCCTATTGAAAAAGTGACAGTCCCAGTTGATATATTATCGATTATATATTTAAAAACAACCTGAGGATTGATTATAAAAAATGTTTGACATGTTTCTGTGGACATTACGGATACTATTTGGAATTTCCGTCTGCGATGTCGTGACCGCTCGAGCCTGTGGATTTCTTAACATAACGCGCCAAACAAATGGAGGTATTTACATTTACATTTATTGTGTATATAACATTTATTGTGTAAATCGGAGTCTCGTGAGTGAAAACATCTGAAGATCATCAAAGGTAAGCAATTTAATCTATTGCTTTTCTGACTTTCGTGACCAATCTACTTAGCTGCTAGGTGTTAGTAATATTTTGTCTACTGAGAGAGATGTTCTTACGCCTGTTATGCTTTCGCCGAAAAGCTGTATTGAAATCTGACACGCCAGGTGGATTAACAACAAGCTAAGCTGTGTTTTTGCTATATTGCACTTGTGATTTCATGAAAATTAAATATGTTTACTAATTTAATTTGAATTCTGGCGCACTGCAATGCAGCGGGTGTTGATGAAAATGATCCCGCTAACGGGATGGGTGCATCAAGAAGTTAAACTGTTTGAATGATGTCTGTGAGTATATCAGAACTCATATGGCAGGCAAAAAACTGAGAAAAACCCAACCAGGAAGTGGAAAATCTAAGCTTTGTAGTTTTTCAAGTCATTGCCTATCCAATATACAGTGTATATGGGGTCATATTGCACTTCTTAAGGCTTCCACTAGATGTCAACAGTCTTTAGAACCTTATTTCAGGCTTCTACTATGAAGGAGGAGAGAATAAGAGCTGTTTCAACCAGGGGTCTGGCAGATTGCCATGAGCTAAATCACTCGAGATGCCGTGAGAGCGAGCTCCATTCCTTTTCATTTCTAAAGACAAAGGAATTGTCTGGTTGGATTATTATTGAAGATTTATGATAAAAACATCCTAAAGATTGATTATATACATCGTTTGACATGTTTCTACAAACTGTAATGGAACTGTTTTGACTTTTCGTCTGAACTAAGTGCCTGCGCCTTGTGAAATTGGATTTGTGAACTAAACGTGTAAACAAAAAGGAGGTATTTGGACATAAATATCAAATAAAACAAACATGTCTTGTGAAACTGCGATTCCTGGGAGTGCCCCTACCCCCTACCACTCCTCTAATCAGCTTTCGAACTTCTCCAAGGGGCTACCATCTTTCCAAACTGGACCTTCGGAATGCCTTTCCCCTTGTGCGGAGACGCGAAGGAAACGAGTGGAAGACGGCTTTCAACACTGCCAGTGGACACTATGAGTACCTGGTCATGCCGTTTGGAACTAACGTGCCCTCTGTCTTCCAGACCCTGGTCAGCGATGTGCTCTGAGACATGTTGAATCATTTTGTTTTTGTATACCTCGACGACATCCTGGCTTTCTCTCGTTCTGCCCAGGAACACATTCTCCATGTTCGACGGGTCCCTCAGCGCCTCCTGGAAAATCTGTTTGTAAAATTTGTAAAAGCTGAGAAGTGCGAGATCCACCGCTCCAATTTCTCCTTTCTGAGATACATTATTGCTAAAGGGAATGTTAAGGTGGATCCGGAAAAGGTGGGAGCGGTGGAGGATTGGTCCCAGCCCACATCCAGGGTGCAGCAGCAAGGGTTTCTGGGATTTTCTCATTTCTATCGCCGTTTCATTCTTGCTCCAAAAACCTGGCGGTCCCCCTCTCTGCACTCACCTCTCCCAAGGTACTATTTACATGGTCTTCAGCAACGGACAAGGCTTTTGGGGATCTAAAATTCTCTTCTGCCCCCATCCTCATCCATCCGGGCTCGACTCGTCAGTTTGTGGTTGAGGTTGACGATGTGGGAGTAAGGGCCGTCCTTTCCCAGCAATCTGTCCAGGACATAAAGCTACATCCCTGTGCCTTTATGTCCCATCGTCTCAACCCTGCGGAGAGGAACTATGATGTTGGGAACTGTGAACTCCCAACGGTTAAGATGGCTCTGGATGAGTGGAGACAGAGGCTGGAAGAGCCTGAACATCCATTCCTGGTTTGGGCTGACCATAAGAATTTAGAATTCCTCCGCACTGCCAAGCGCCTCAACCCAAGGCAATTTGGGCCGTGTTATTTGCCAGGTTCAGGCTTACCTGTCATCCTGGGGCTCGTCGTAACTTTCCTCGGATAATGCTTCTGGTGGCATGCATGGTGTGCTCGCAAAGCAAGACTCCGCGGGCAAGTGCCGTCTGGCCTCCTTCAGCCGCTCCCTGTCCTTCATCTCCCCTGGTCCCATATTTCCTTGGATTTTGTCAATGGGCCTCCCCCGTCAGGTGGTAACACCACCATTCTGACGTTGGTGGAATGGTTTTCCAAGGCAGTCCATTTCATCCTTCTTTCCAAGTTGCCAAGGAGATGGCCCAGCTCATGGTCTTCCGATTCAATGGACTCCCAGTCGACATGGTCTCGGATCGGGGTTCTCAGTTCTCGTCCCGATTCTGGAAGGCGTTCTGAATCCTTATTGGGTCGTCGGCCAGTCTGTTCTCCAGGTTTCATCCCCAATCCAACGGCCAGTCGGGGCCAGCCAATCAAGACATGAAGACGACACTTCGGTGTTTCGTTGCCGGTAACCCCACCACCTGGAGCCAGCAACTGGTCTGGGTGGAATATGCTAGGAACAGACTACTGAACACTCTTCCCTGCTCGGCTACTGGACTCTCCCCCTTTGAATGCTATCAGCCTTCCCTGCTCCCAGAGCAAGATGTTGAGGTCAACATACCCTCAGCCCAGATGTTCATCCGTTGTCTCTCCTACACAGTAGTCTCTCCTACACAGTAGTCTGTCCTACACAGTAGTCCGTCCTACACAGTAGTCCATCCTACACAGTAGTCTATCCTACGCAGTAGTCTGTCCTACACAGTAGTCCATCCTACACAGTAGTCCGTCCTACACAGTAGTCTGTCCTACACAGTAGTCCATCCTACACAGTAGTCTGTCCTACACAGTAGTCCATCCTACACAGTAGTCTATCCTACACAGTAGTCTGTCCTACACAGTAGTCCATCCTACACAGTAGTCCGTCCTACACAGTAGTCCGTCCTACACAGTAGTCTGTCCTACACAGTAGTCTATCCTACACAGTAGTCTGTCCTACACAGTAGTCTGTCCTACACAGTAGTCTGTCCTACACAGTAGTCCATCCTACACAATAGTCTAGTCTGTCCTACACAGTAGTCTATCCTACACAATAGTCTAGTCTGTCCTACACAGTAGTCTGTCCTACACAGTAGTCTGTCCTACACAGTAGTCCATCCTACACAATAGTCTGTCCTACACAATAGTCTGTCCTACACAGTAGTCTGTCCTACACAGTAGTCCATCCTACACAATAGTCTAGTCTGTCCTACACAATAGTCTATCCTACACAGTAGTCTGTCCTACACAGTAGTCTATCCTACACAGTAGTCTGTCCTACACAATAGTCTAGTCTGTCCTACACAATAGTCTATCCTACACAGTAGTCCATCCTACACAATAGTCTAGTCTGTCCTACACAATAGTCTATCCTACACAGTAGTCTGTCCTACACAATAGTCTATCCTACACAATAGTCTGTCCTACACAGTAGTCTGTCCTACACAGTAGTCTGTCCTACACAGTAGTCTATCCTACACAGTAGTCTGTCCTACACAGTAGTCTGTCCTACACAGTAGTCTGTCCTACACAGTAGTCTATCCTACACAGTAGTCCATCCTACACAATAGTCTAGTCTGTCCTACACAGTAGTCTATCCTACACAGTAGTCTGTCCTACACAGTAGTCTGTCCTACACAGTAGTCTATCCTACACAGTAGTCTGTCCTACACAGTAGTCTGTCCTACACAGTAGTCCGTCCTACACAGTAGTCTGTCCTACACAGTAGTCTATCCTACACAGTAGTCTGTCCTACACAGTAGTCCGTCCTACACAGTAGTCTGTCCTACACAGTAGTCTGTCCTACACAGTAGTCTATCCTACACAGTAGTCTGTCCTACACAGTAGTCTGTCCTACACAGTAGTCTGTCCTACACAGTAGTCTGTCATACACAGTAGTCTGTCCTACACAGTAGTCTGTCCTACACAGTAGTCCGTCCTACACAGTAGTCTATCCTACACAGTAGTCTATCCTACACAATAATCTAATCTTTGAAATTGTTGCATGTTGCATTTATATTTTTGTTCAGCGTAGATAGTTAGAACCACCACACCACATCACAGTTTTCTTTGGTGAATTCGTATCTTAAAGAGGCGGTTATCCTAGTGGTTGGAGCATTGGGCCAGTGACTGGAAGGGTACTGGATCAAATCCAGTTTTAGTGGAAGGGTATCAGCCACATGGTTTCTATGTGATGCCATTCCATCTGCTCCGCTCCAGACATTATTCAGAGCCGTCCTCCCCTCAGCAGCCTCCACTGGTGACCTGTGTGTAGCCTGGCGGTCGGTCAGAATCCACTGGCTTTCTCAGGGCACACGGCCACGGCGGCCAAACTGGAAACTTGCCGCGGCGTCTTTCCTGCAAAGATACCATCGTCATTCCACTTTCTTACCCAACCGTGACATTCCAACTGGGGCTCGACCGATATCTGTCTTTTTTATGGCGTCAGATATGTTGGAAAAGAGTAGGAATGGGGCAAAAATAAGCCCTCTCAAGGCCCTCGGGAAGAAAATAGAAAGCGTGTTCTGTTTTGAGTTGACCAGGTAAAAATATTTTGTTCTGCCCCTGAACAAGGCAGTTAACGCACTGTTCCCCAGTACCTCGTCAGTGTAAATAAGAATTTGTTCTTAACGAAATTGCCAGGTTAAATATGTATATATATATATATTTCAAAGCCAAACTCATGCTTGTTGACAATGCACATCATAATGAAGCTGCCAGGACTGTTGCTTGGGTGCAACTGTTTGTTTCATTACGTTAATTACAGACAAAACAACAACAGAAGCAGCCACCGCTCCATGCCGCTGACTAGACATGACACACACACACTAACAAGATACCACAGTGTGTGTGTGTTTGTGTGTGTGTGTGTGTGTGTGTGTGTGTGTGTGTGTTTATGTATGTCTGTGTGTGCATGTTTTGTGTGTGTGTGTGTGTGTGTGTGTGTGTGTGTGTGTGTGTGTGTGTGTGTTTATGTATGTCTGTGTGTGCATGTCTGTGTGTGTGTGTGTGTGTGTGTGTGTGTGTGTGTGTGTGTGTGTGTGTGTGTGTGTGTGTGTGTGTGTGTGTGTGTGTGTGCGTGTGTGTGTGTGCATGTCTGTGTGTGTGTGTGTGTGTGTGTGTGTCTATTAAGTTTCCACCACACTAATTTCGAGCCCTGAGGAGGAGCAGGAGCCTCTGAGCCTCACACACACACACACACACACAGTCTTAGTGTTTCTAAACAGACCAGCTGTAATCAAAACAAATCATCCATCACATATTCAGACACATTCCAGGCGGTATCCATCAGTCCATCATCACCCAGGCCCTGCTCAGACTGACACAAACAACTGGAAATACGTTGAAAAGGAGCGTTCGGAACATTCAACAAGTTTCCCAGGCGCAAGGACTCAAAGATCGGAGAGTCTGTTGTCCGGGCCTCTGGCAGTCTCTATGGGGGTGTCACAGGGTTCAATTCTTGGACTGACTCTTTTCTCTGTATACATCAATGATGTCGCTCTTGCTGCTGGTGAGTCTCTGATCCACCTCTACGCAGACGACATCATTCTGTATACTTCTGGCCCATCTTTGTGTTACCTAACCTCCAGATGAGCTTCAATGCCATACAACTCTCCTTCTGTGGCCTCCAAATGCTCTAAAACGCAAGTAAAACTAAATGCATCCTCTTCAACCGATCGCTGCCTGCACCTGCCCGCCTGTCCAACATCACTACTCTCGACGGCTCTGACTTAAAATATATGTGGACAACTACAAATACCTAGGTGTCTGGTTAGACTGTAAACTCTCCTTCCAGACTCACATCAAACATATCCAATCCACAGTTAAATCTAGAATTGGCTTCCTATTTCGCAACAAAGTATCCTTCACTCATGCTGCCAAACATACCCTTGTAAAACTGACCATCCTACCAATCCTCGACTTCGGCGACGTCATTTACAAAACCTCCAACACTCCACTCAATAAATTGGATGCAGTCTATTACAGTGCCATCCGTTTTGTCACGAAAGCCCCATATACTACCCACCACTGCGACCTGTACGCTCTCGTTGGCTGGGCCTCGCTTCATACTCATCGCCAAACCCACTGGCTCCAGGTCATCTACAAGACCCTGCTAGGTAAAGTCCCCCCTTATCTCAGCTCACTGGTCACCATAGCAGCAGCAATCCAGTGTTTTGCTGTATTTACTTCACCACCATGGCCTTTTTTACCTCCCTTATCTCACCTCATTTGCTCACATTGTATTTAGACTTATTTTTCTACTGTATCATTGACTGTATGTTTGTTTTACTCCATGTGTAACTCTGTGTTGTTGTATGTGTCGAACTGCTTTGCTTTATCTTGGCCAGGCCACAGTTGTGAATGAGAACTTGTTCTCAACTAGCCTACCTGGTTAAATAAAGTGTTCTCAACTTGCCTACCTGGTTAAATAAAGTGTTCTCAACTAGCCTACCTGGTTAAATAAAGGTGTTCTCAACTAGCCTACCTGGTTAAATAAAGGTGTTCTCAACTAGCCTACCTGGTTAAATAAAGGTGTTCTCAACTAGCCTACCTGGTTAAATAAAGGTGTTCTCAACTAGCCTACCTGGTTAAATAAAGGTGTTCTCAACTAGCCTACCTGGTTAAATAAATGTGTTCTCAACTAGCCTAACAGGTTAAATAAAGAAAAAAAGAGAGCAGTAGAAATAATGACAAAAATGTTGTACACTCTCCCTCACTCTCCCTCACTCTCCCTCACTCTCCCTCACTCTCTCTCACTCTCTCTCACTCTCATGTTCACTCCCATAGACTTTAATGCTGCTATGTTGAGCCCAGAAGGTCTTTACGGTTTAAATCTAGATGGTAAGAAATAAAAATCACACATATTGGCTTGACAAATAAATCATTGTGTTACCTTTCCTGTCTCCCCCTTTCTACTCCTCTCTCCCCCTGTCTCTCCCTCTCGCATCCTCTTACCCCCTCTACTCCTCTCTCCCCCTGTCTCTCCCTCTCGCCTCCTCTTTCCCCCTCTCTACTCCTCTCTCCCCCTGTCTCTCCCTCTCACCTCCTCTTTCCCCCTCTCTACTCCTCTCTCCCCTGTCTCTCCCTCTCACCTCCTCTTTACCCCTCTCTACTCCTCTCTCCCCCTGTCTCTCCCTCTCGCCCCCTGTCTCTCCCTCTCGCCTCCTCTTTCCCCCTCTCTACTCTTCTCTCCCCGTTTCTCCCTCTCACCTCCTCTTTCACCCTCTCAACTCCTCTCTCCCCCTGTCTCTCCCTCTCACCTCCTCTTTACCCCTCTCTACTCCTCTCTCCCCCTGTCTCTCCCTCTCACCTCCTCTTTTCCCCTCTCTACTCCTCTCTCCCCCTGTCTCTCCCTCTCACCTCCTCTTTACCCCTCTCTACTCCTCTCTCCCACTGTCTCTCCCTCTCGCCCCCTGTCTCTCCCTCTCGCCTCATCTTTCCCCCTCTCTACTCCTCTCTCCCCGTTTCCCCCTCTCTCCTCCTCTCTCCCCCTGTCTCCCCCTCTCTCCTCCTCTCCATTTCCTTTCTCTATCCTCTGACTACCCCTCTCTCCCCCTGTCTCTCCCTCTCACCTCCTCTTTACCCCTCTCTACTCCTCTCTCCCCGTCTCTCCCTCTCACCTCCTCTTTCCCCCTCTCTACTCCTCTCTCCCCCTGTCTCTCCCTCTCACCTCCTCTTTACCCCTCTCTACTCCTCTCTCCCCCTGTCTCTCCCTCTCGCCCCCTGTCTCTCCCTCTCGCCTCCTCTTTCCCCCTCTCTACTCCTCTCTCCCCGTTTCCCCCTCTCTCCTCCTCTCTCCCCCTGTCTCCCCCTCTCTCCTCCTCTCCATTTCCTTTCTCTATCCTCTGACTACCCCTCTCTCCCCCTGTCTCTCCCTCTCACCTCCTCTTTACCCCTCTCTACTCCTCTCTCCCCCTGTCTCTCCCTCTCACCTCCTCTTTCCCCCTCTCTACTCCTCTCTCCCCCTGTCTCTCCCTCTCACCTCCTCTTTACCCCTCTCTACTCCTCTCTCCCCCTGTCTCTCCCTCTCGCCCCCTGTCTCTCCCTCTCGCCTCCTCTTTCCCCCTCTCTACTCCTCTCTCCCCGTTTCCCCCTCTCTCCTCCTCTCTCCCCCTGTCTCCCCCTCTCTCCTCCTCTCCATTTCCTTTCTCTATCCTCTGACTACCCCTCTCTCCCCCTGTCTCTCCCTCTCACCTCCTCTTTACCCCTCTCTACTCCTCTCTCCCCTGTCTCTCCCTCTCACCTCCTCTTTCCCCCTCTCTACTCCTCTCTCCCCCTGTCTCTCCCTCTCACCTCCTCTTTACCCCTCTCTACTCCTCTCTCCCCCTGTCTCTCCCTCTCGCCCCCTGTCTCTCCCTCTCGCCTCCTCTTTCCCCCTCTCTACTCCTCTCTCCCCGTTTCCCCCTCTCTCCTCCTCTCTCACCATGTCTCCCCCTCTCTCCTCCTCTCAATTTCCTTTCTCTATCCTCTGACTAACCCTCTCTCCCTCTCGCCTCCTCGTTCCCCCACTCTCCTCCTCTCCTTTTCTCTCCCCCTCTCCCTTGACGAGGGTTCCATCTCTCCAACATAACCACTGGCCTCGTCCTTCGCCACATCTCTCCATCCTCTCCTCTCCATGACTCCCCCTTCCACTGAAAACAGGCCTAGAGCCTCTACTTCAGGCAAACTGTTCTCTAAGAAACGTTTCTCCCTGGCCACCCACACCCACACAAACACACACACACACACACACACACACACACACACACACACACACACACACACACACACACACACACACACACACACACACACACACACACACACACACACACACACACACACACACACACACACACACACACACACACACACACACACAGAGAGTCTTAGTGTTTCTAAACAGACCAGCTATAATCAAAACAAGCCATCCATCACATATTCAGACACATTCCAGGCGGTATCCATCAGTCCATCATCACCCAGGCCCTGCTCAGACTGACACAAACAACTGGAAATACGTTGAAAAGGAGCGTTCGGAACATTCAACAAGTTTCCCAGGTGCAAGGACTCAAAGGTTAACAGTTAACCGTTGCCCCTAGTGACGTTTTTTCAAGGCACCATCCCGAAACCCAATTTTGAAATGAATCCCTGAACGACGATCTCTATCTCTGCCTGAAAGCAGAAACATTTCAGCTAACACAAACATCATGGCAGAAGACCTACCGCAGAGATGGAACGAGGAACATCTAAGGTATTGGTTTTTTATAAACACTGCCAGACAGGAAGCACGGATCTGGGTACCAAAGCATTTCTGCCAGGGTGAAGAACTGCGGTGGGTGTTTTTCAGCGGAAGGGAGACTCGTCGGGATCGAGGGGAAGATGAACAGAGTGCAGAGAGTTACGCCTCTAGGAAGAGGGAACACAACATCCTGCTATAACTCTACTCCACGTGGCATGGAAGTGGTAGGTAAAGATGACAAAAGGCAGAGAATTTATCCTTTACTAGGAATTGATTTATTTCTTCACATGGTACATTTGGGGAAAAGAGGCTGAACGGAACCAAAGAATATAAAGGTAAATATCAAAGCCCCCCCCCTCCTACCTTACTACCCACCACCTCTCCTACCTGCCTACCCACCACCTATCTAACTTAGCACCACCTGGTGCGCTAACTAAAATACAAGGGGCCCCCCCTCCTACCTTACTACCCACCACCTATCTAACTTAGCACCACCTGGTGCGCTAACTAAAATACAAGGGGCCCCCTCTCCTACCTTACTACCCACCACCTATCTAACTTAGCACCACCTGGTGCGCTAACTAAAATACAAGGGGCCCCCTCTCCTACCTTACCTGCCTACCCACCACCTATCTAACTTAGCACCACCTGGTGCGCTAACTAAAATACAAGGGGCCCCCTCTCCTACCTGCCTACCCACCACCTATCTAACTTAGCACCACCTGGTGCGCTAACTAAAATACAAGGGGCCCCCTCTCCTACCTTACCTGCCTACCCACCACCTATCTAACTTAGCACCACCTGGTGCGCTAACTAAAATACAAGGGGCCCCCCCTCCTACCTTACCTGCCTACCCACCACCTATCTAACTTAGCACAACCTGGTGCGCTAACTAAAATATAAGGGGCCCCCTCTCCTACCTTACTACCCACCACCTATCTAACTTAGCACCACCTGGTGCGCTAACTAAAATACAAGGGGCCCCCTCTCCTACCTTACTACCCACCACCTATCTAACTTAGCACCACCTGGTGCGCTAACTAAAATACAAGGGGCCCCCTCTCCTACCTTACCTGCCTACCCACCACCTATCTAACTTAGCACCACCTGGTGCGCTAACTAAAATATAAGGGGCCCCCTCTCCTACCTTACTACCCACCACCTATCTAACTTAGCACCACCTGGTGCGCTAACTAAAATACAAGGGGCCCCCTCTCCTACCTTACTACCCACCACCTATCTAACTTAGCACCACCTGGTGCGCTAACTAAAATACAAGGGGCCCCCTCTCCTACCTTACTACCCACCACCTATCTAACTTAGCACCACCTGGTGCGCTAACTAAAATACAAGGGGCCCCCTCTCCTACCTTACCTGCCTACCCACCACCTATCTAACTTAGCACCACCTGGTGCGCTAACTAAAATACAAGGGGCCCCCTCTCCTACCTTACCTGCCTACCCACCACCTATCTAACTTAGCACCACCTGGTGCGCTAACTAAAATACAAGGGGCCCCCTCTCCTACCTTACCTGCCTACCCACCACCTATCTAACTTAGCACCACCTGGTGCGCTAACTAAAATACAAGGGGCCCCCTCTCCTACCTTACCTGCCTACCCACCACCTATCTAACTTAGCACCACCTGGTGCGCTAACTAAAATACAAGGGGCCCCCTCTCCTACCTTACCTGCCTACCCACCACCTATCTAACTTAGCACCACCTGGTGCGCTAACTAAAATACAAGGGGCCCCCTCTCCTACCTTACCTGCCTACCCACCACCTATCTAACTTAGCACCACCTGGTGCGCTAACTAAAATACAAGGGGCCCCCTCTCCTACCTTACCTGCCTACCCACCACCTATCTAACTTAGCACCACCTGGTGCGCTAACTAAAATACAAGGGGCCCCCTCTCCTACCTTACCTGCCTACCCACCACCTATCTAACTTAGCACCACCTGGTGCGCTAACTAAAATACAAGGGGCCCCCTCTCCTACCTTACCTGCCTACCCACCACCTATCTAACTTAGCACCACCTGGTGCGCTAACTAAAATACAAGGGGCCCCCTCTCCTACCTTACCTGCCTACCCACCACCTATCTAACTTAGCACCACCTGGTGCGCTAACTAAAATACAAGGGGCCCCCTCTCCTACCTGCCTACCCACCACCTATCTAACTTAGCACCACCTGGTGCGCTAACTAAAATACAAGGGGCCCCCTCTCCTACCTTACCTGCCTACCCACCACCTATCTAACTTAGCACCACCTGGTGCGCTAACTAAAATACAAGGGGCCCCCCCTCCTACCTTACCTGCCTACCCACCACCTATCTAACTTAGCACCACCTGGTGCGCTAACTAAAATACAAGGGGCCCCCTCTCCTACCTTACTACCCACCACCTATCTAACTTAGCACCACCTGGTGCGCTAACTAAAATACAAGGGGCCCCCTCTCCTACCTTACTACCCACCACCTATCTAACTTAGCACCACCTGGTGCGCTAACTAAAATACAAGGGGGTGGTCCGCCCAGGTCTTACCTACTATTTCGCAGATATGGGAGTTTATCAATATTTGTTTTGTTTTCAAATTCTTTTGTTGGTCTGTGCAATTTGAGGGAAATGTGTGCCTCTAATATGGTCGTAAATTTGGCAGGAGGTTAGGAAGTGCAGCTCAGTTTCCACTTCATTATGTTGTTGGCAGTATGCACATAGGCAGACCTGGCTCTCAAGAGAAGACAGGCTATGACAGCCTCTCTCAATAGCAAGGCTATGCTCACTGAGTCTGTACATAGTTAAAGCTTTCCTTATTTTTGGGTCAGTCACAGTGGTCAGGTATTGTGGGGCGACAGGTAGCCGAGTGGTCAGAGCGTTGGGTAACCGGTATATTGCTAAACTGACAAGGTACAAATCTGTCATTCTGCCCTTTGAACAAGGCAGTTAACCCACTGTTTCCAGGCCGTCATTGTAAATTAGAATTTGTTTTTAACTGACTTGCCTAGTTAATTAAAGGTAAAATTATATAAAATCTGCTGAGGGGACTCTTCTCTGTAGTTACATCTCACTCTCTCTCTCTCCGTCTCCGTCTCTCTCTCTCTCTCTTTCTCTTTCTCTCTCTCCCCGTCTCTCTCCGTCTCTCTCTCTCTCGCTCTCTCTCTCTTTCTCTCTCTCTCTCCCCGTCTCTCTCCGTCTCTCTCTCTCTCGCTCTCTCTCTCTCCCCGTCTCTCTCCATCTCTCTCTCTCTCTCTCTCCGTCTCTCCATCTCTCTCTCTCTCTCTCTCTCTCTCTCTCTCTCTCTCTCTCTCTCTCTCTCTCTCTCTCTCGGCAGACTAGGTTCCATTTGGTAATGTCAACACATCCCTGCTGCCCGCTGTCTGCTCCCTGAGACATGGTGTTGACTTAAAGAGCAGATAAGTGGCTAAGGGAGACCAGGTGGAGGGGAGAGGGTGGAGGAGGAAGTGGGATGGAGATGACCCTGTCTGTGACAGAGGAGCCAAGGCATTTCTCATAACTTTAGTTATTAATACTCAAGCTCTTCAGATTTCAAATTCCTTTTCAGATTTCCAAACACTCTCTCTTTCTGTCCCTCTCTCTAATCATCTCACTCTCTCCCTTTGTCAAGCTCTCCTCTCGTCTCTCCGTCTCATCCATCCATCTCCCCCCCCACCCCTCTCTCTCTCACACACACAGGAAAACAAATATTCTGTTTAACTGGCCTGCGACTGAGGTGTGAGGGTTAGCTTGCTGTGTGAAAGTTAAATGAGATCGGTCTGGAGTGTGCTCAGACATGTCCTCCCCTCTATCTCCCATACACACACACACACACACACACACACACACACACACACACACACACACACACACACACACACACACACACACACACACACACACCATATTCTGGTATAGCTAACCTTCTGGGGATACACAATTCAGTCCCATTCAAAATCCTATTTCCGGAAACTTAATCTTAACCCTATCAATTAAACTCATTCTCACCTTAACCCTATCAATAAAACTCATTGTAATCTTAACTCGATCAATACAACTCATTGTAATCTTAACCCTATCAATAAAACTCATTGTAATCTTAACTCGATCAATACAACTCATTGTAATCTTAACCCTATCAATACAACTCATTGTAATCTTAACTCGATCAATAAAACTCATTGTAATCTTAACTCGATCAATACAACTCATTGTAATCTTAACCCTATCAATACAACTCATTGTAATCTTAACCCTATCAATACAACTCATTGTAATCTTAACCCTATCAATACAACTCATTCTGACCTTAACCCTGTCAATACAACTCATTGTAATCTAAACCCTATCAATACAACTCATTGTAATATAAACCCTATCAATAAAAACCTTAGAAACGGCATTTGATCGTGTGGGGACTAATTCCATGTCCCAAGTTGGTGACATTTAGTTTGTTTAGTATTATGGACTTCTGGTTTAGTTAAACACGTCCAAACGCAAACATAAGCACACACAGAGGAAAACAGATTTAAACACAGATACAATCAAACCACACGACTGTCTCTGATATAACTCTGTCAGAGAGAAACCATTAGACTGTCTCTGATATAACTCTGTCAGAGAGAAACCATTAGACTGTCTCTGATATAACTCTGTCAGAGGAAACCATGAGAAACCATTAGACTGTCTCTGATATAACTCTGTCAGAGAGAAACCATTAGACTGTCTCTGATATAACTCTGTCAGAGAGAAACCATTAGACTGTCTCTGATATAACTCTGTCAGAGAGAAACCATTAGACTGTCCCTGATATAACTCTGTCAGAGGAAACCATGAGAAACCATTAGACTGTCTCTGATATAACTCTGTCAGAGAGAAACCATTAGACTGTCTCTGATATAACTCTGTCAGAGAGAAACCATTAGACTGTCTCTGATATAACTCTGTCAGAGAGAAACCATTAGACTGTCTCTGATATAACTCTGTCAGAGAGAAACCATTAGACTGTCTCTGATATAACTCTGTCAGAGAGAAATCATTAGACTCCCCCTGATATAACTCTGTCAGAGAGAAACCATTAGACTGTCCCTGATATAACTCTGTCAGAGAGAAACCATTAGACTGTCCCTGATATAACTCTGTCAGAGGAAACCATGAGAAACCATTAGACTGTCTCTGATATAACTCTGTCAGAGAGAAACCATTAGACTGTCTCTGATATAACTCTGTCAGAGAGAAACCATTAGACTGTCTCTGATATAACTCTGTCAGAGAGAAACCATTAGACTGTCTCTGATATAACTCTGTCAGAGAGAAACCATTAGACTGTCTCTGATATAACTCTGTCAGAGGGGAACCATTAGACTGTCCCTGATATAACTCTGTCAGAGAGAAACCATTAGACTGTCTCTGATATAACTCTGTCAGAGAGAAACCATTAGACTGTCCCTGATATAACTCTGTCAGAGAGAAACCATTAGACTGTCTATGATATAACTCTGTCAGAGAGAAACCATTAGACTGTCCCTGATATAACTCTGTCAGAGAGAAACCATTAGACTGTCCCTGATATAACTCTGTCAGAGAGAAACCATTAGACTGTCCCTGATATAACTCTGTCAGAGAGAAACCATTAGACTGTCCCTGATATAACTCTGTCAGAGAGAAACCATTAGACTATCTCTGATATAACTCTGTCAGAGAGAAACCATTAGACTGTCCCTGATATAACTCTGTCAGAGAGAAACCATTAGACTGTCCCTGATATAACTCTGTCAGAGAGAAACCATTAGACTGTCTATGATATAACTCTGTCAGAGAGAAACCATTAGACTGTCCCTGATATAACTCTGTCAGAGAGAAACCATTAGACTGTCCCTGATATAACTCTGTCAGAGGAAACCACGAGAAACCATTAGACTGTCTCTGATATAACTCTGTCAGAGAGAAACCATTAGACTGTCCCTGATATAACTCTGTCAGAGAGAAACCATTAGACTGTCCCTGATATAACTGTCAGAGGGGAACCATTAGACTGTCTCTGATATAACTCTGTCAGAGAGAAACCATTAGACTGTCCCTGATATAACTCTGTCAGAGAGAAACCATTAGACTGTCCCTGATATAACTCTGTCAGAGAGAAACCATTAGACTGTCTCTGATATAACTCTGTCAGAGGAAACCATTAGACTGTCCATGATATAACTCTGTCAGAGAGAAACCATTAGACTGTCCCTGATATAACTGTCAGAGGGGAACCATTAGACTGTCTCTGATCTAACTCTGTCAGAGAGAAACCATTAGACTGTCTCTGATATAACTCTGTCAGAGAGAAACCATTAGACTGTCCCTGATATAACTCTGTCAGAGGAAACCGTGAGAAACCATGAGAAACCATTAGACTGTCTCTGATATAACTCTGTCAGAGGAAACCATGAGAAACCATTAGACTGTCTCTGATATAACTCTGTCAGAGAGAAACCATCAGACTGTCCCTGATATAACTCTGTCAGAGAGAAACCATTAGACTGTCCCTGATATAACTCTGTCAAGAGGGGAACCATTAGACTGTCTCTGATATAACTCTGTCAGAGAGAAACCATTAGACTGTCCCTGATATAACTCTGTCAGAGAGAAACCATTAGACTGTCTCTGATATAACTCTGTCAGAGAGAAACCATTAGACTGTCTCTGATATAACTCTGTCAGAGAGAAACCATTAGACTGTCCCTGATATAACTCTGTCAGAAAGAAACCATTAGACTGTCCCTGATATAACTCTGTCAGAGAGAAACCATTAGACTGTCTCTGATATAACTCTGTCAGAGAGAAACCATTAGACTGTCCCTGATATAACTCTGTCAGAGAGAAACCATTAGACTGTCTCTGATATAACTCTGTCAGAGAAATACCATTAGACTGTCTCTGATATAACTCTGTAAGAGGGGAACCATTAGACTCCCCCTGATATAACTCTGTCAGAGAGAAACCATTAGACTGTCTCTGACATAACTCTGTCAGAGGAAACCATGAGAAACCATTAGACTGTCTCTGATATAACTCTGTCAGAGGAAACCATGAGAAACCATTAGACTGTCCCTGATATAACTCTGTCAGAGAGAAACCATTAGACTGTCTCTGATATAACTCTGTCAGAGGAAACCATTAGACTGTCCCTGATATAACTCTGTCAGAGAGAAACCATTACACTGTCTCTGATATAACTCTGTCAGAGGAAACCATGAGAAACCATTAGACTGTCTCTGATATAACTCTGTCAGAGAGAAACCATTAGACTGTCTCTGATATAACTCTGTCAGAGAGAAACCATTAGACTGTCTCTGATATAACTCTGTCAGAGAGAAACCATTAGACTGTCCCTGATATAACTCTGTCAGAGAGAAACCATTAGACTGTCTCTGATATAACTCTGTCAGAGAGAAACCATTAGACTGTCTCTGATATAACTCTGTCAGAGAGAAACCATTAGACTGTCTCTGATATAACTCTGTCAGAGGAAACCATGAGAAACCATTAGACTGTCCCTGATATAACTCTGTCAGAGGGGAACCATTAGACTGTCCCTGATATAACTCTGTCAGAGAGAAACCATTAGACTGTCTCTGATATAACTCTGTCAGAGGAAACCATGAGACACCATTAGACTGTCTCTGATATAACTCTGTCAGAGAGAAACCATTAGACTGTCTCTGATATAACTCTGTCAGAGAGAAACCATTAGACTGTCCCTGATATAACTCTGTCAGGGAGAAACCATTAGACTGTCCCTGATATAACTGTCAGAGGGGAACCATTAGACTGTCTCTGATATAACTCTGTCAGAGGAAACCATGAGACACCATTAGACTGTCTCTGATATAACTCTGTCAGAGAGAAACCATTAGACTGTCTCTGATATAACTCTGTCAGAGAGAAACCATTAGACTGTCCCTGATATAACTCTGTCAGAAAGAAACCATTAGACTGTCCCTGATATAACTCTGTCAGAGAGAAACCATTAGACTGTCTCTGATATAACTCTGTCAGAGAGAAACCATTAGACTGTCCCTGATATAACTCTGTCAGAGAGAAACCATTAGACTGTCTCTGATATAACTCTGTCAGAGAAATACCATTAGACTGTCTCTGATATAACTCTGTAAGAGGGGAACCATTAGACTCCCCCTGATATAACTCTGTCAGAGAGAAACCATTAGACTGTCTCTGACATAACTCTGTCAGAGGAAACCATGAGAAACCATTAGACTGTCTCTGATATAACTCTGTCAGAGGAAACCATGAGAAACCATTAGACTGTCCCTGATATAACTCTGTCAGAGAGAAACCATTAGACTGTCTCTGATATAACTCTGTCAGAGGAAACCATTAGACTGTCCCTGATATAACTCTGTCAGAGAGAAACCATTACACTGTCTCTGATATAACTCTGTCAGAGGAAACCATGAGAAACCATTAGACTGTCTCTGATATAACTCTGTCAGAGAGAAACCATTAGACTGTCTCTGATATAACTCTGTCAGAGAGAAACCATTAGACTGTCTCTGATATAACTCTGTCAGAGAGAAACCATTAGACTGTCCCTGATATAACTCTGTCAGAGAGAAACCATTAGACTGTCTCTGATATAACTCTGTCAGAGAGAAACCATTAGACTGTCTCTGATATAACTCTGTCAGAGAGAAACCATTAGACTGTCTCTGATATAACTCTGTCAGAGGAAACAATGAGAAACCATTAGACTGTCCCTGATATAACTCTGTCAGAGGGGAACCATTAGACTGTCCCTGATATAACTCTGTCAGAGAGAAACCATTAGACTGTCTCTGATATAACTCTGTCAGAGGAAACCATGAGACACCATTAGACTGTCTCTGATATAACTCTGTCAGAGAGAAACCATTAGACTGTCTCTGATATAACTCTGTCAGAGAGAAACCATTAGACTGTCCCTGATATAACTCTGTCAGGGAGAAACCATTAGACTGTCCCTGATATAACTCTGTCAGAGGGGAACCATTAGACTGTCTCTGATATAACTCTGTCAGAGAGAAACCATTAGACTGTCCCTGATATAACTCTGTCAGAGAGAAACCATTAGACTGTCTCTGATATAACTCTGTCAGAGAGAAACCATTAGACTGTCTCTGATATAACTCTGTCAGAGAAATACCATTAGACTGTCTCTGATATAACTCTGTCAGAGAGAAACCATTAGACTGTCCCTGATATAACTCTGTCAGAGAGAAACCATTAGACTGTCCCTGATATAACTCTGTCAGAGGAAACCATGAGAAACCATTAGACTGTCTCTGATATAACTCTGTCAGAGAGAAACCATTAGACTGTCTCTGATATAACTCTGTCAGAGAAATACCATTAGACTGTCTCTGATATAACTCTGTCAGAGAGAAACCATTAGACTGTCTCTGACATAACTCTGTCAGAGGAAACCATGAGAAACCATTAGACTGTCTCTGATATAACTCTGTCAGAGGAAACCATGAGAAACCATTAGACTGTCTCTGATATAACTCTGTCAGAGAGAAACCATTAGACTGTCCCTGATATAACTCTGTCATAGGAAACCATTAGACTGTCCCTGATATAACTCTGTCAGAGAGAAACCATTAGACTGTCTCTGATATAACTCTGTCAGAGAGAAACCATTAGACTGTCTCTGATATAACTCTGTCAGAGAGAAACCATTAGACTGTCTCTGATATAACTCTGTCAGAGGAAACCATTAGACTGTCTCTGATATAACTCTGTCAGAGAGAAACCATTAGACTGTCCCTGATATAACTCTGTCAGAGGAAACCATTAGACTGTCCCTGATATAACTCTGTCAGAGAGAAACCATTAGACTGTCTCTGATATAACTCTGTCAGAGGAAACCATTAGACTGTCCCTGATATAACTCTGTCAGAGGAAACCATTAGACTGTCCCTGATATAACTCTGTCAGAGAGAAACCATTAGACTGTCTCTGATATAACTCTGTCAGAGAGAAACCATTAGACTGTCCCTGATATAACTCTGTCAGAGAGAAACCATTAGACTGTCTCTGATATAACTCTGTCAGAGAGAAACCATTAGACTGTCTCTGATATAACTCTGTCAGAGAGAAACCATTAGACTGTCTCTGATATAACTCTGTCAGAGGAAACCATTAGACTGTCCCTGATATAACTCTGTCAGAGAGAAACCATTAGACTGTCCCTGATATAACTCTGTCATAGGAAACCATTAGACTGTCCCTGATATAACTCTGTCAGAGAGAAACCATTAGACTGTCTCTGATATAACTCTGTCAGAGAGAAACCATTAGACTGTCTCTGATATAACTCTGTCAGAGAGAAACCATTAGACTGTCTCTGATATAACTCTGTCAGAGGAAACCATTAGACTGTCTCTGATATAACTCTGTCAGAGAGAAACCATTAGACTGTCTCTGATATAACTCTGTCAGAGGAAACCATTAGACTGTCTCTGATATAACTCTGTCAGGGAGAAACCATTAGACTGTCTCTGATATAACTCTGTCAGAGGAAACCATTAGACTGTCCCTGATATAACTCTGTCAGAGGAAACCATTAGACTGTCCCTGATATAACTCTGTCAGAGAGAAACCATTAGACTGTCTCTGATATAACTCTGTCAGAGAGAAACCATTAGACTGTCCCTGATATAACTCTGTCAGAGAGAAACCATTAGACTGTCTCTGATATAACTCTGTCAGAGAGAAACCATTAGACTGTCTCTGATATAACTCTGTCAGAGAGAAACCATTAGACTGTCTCTGATATAACTCTGTCAGAGAGAAACCATTAGACTGTCCCTGATATAACTCTGTCAGGGAGAAACCATTAGACTGTCCCTGATATAACTGTCAGAGGGGAACCATTAGACTGTCTCTGATATAACTCTGTCAGAGGAAACCATGAGACACCATTAGACTGTCTCTGATATAACTCTGTCAGAGAGAAACCATTAGACTGTCTCTGATATAACTCTGTCAGAGAGAAACCATTAGACTGTCCCTGATATAACTCTGTCAGAAAGAAACCATTAGACTGTCCCTGATATAACTCTGTCAGAGAGAAACCATTAGACTGTCTCTGATATAACTCTGTCAGAGAGAAACCATTAGACTGTCCCTGATATAACTCTGTCAGAGAGAAACCATTAGACTGTCTCTGATATAACTCTGTCAGAGAAATACCATTAGACTGTCTCTGATATAACTCTGTAAGAGGGGAACCATTAGACTCCCCTGATATAACTCTGTCAGAGAGAAACCATTAGACTGTCTCTGACATAACTCTGTCAGAGGAAACCATGAGAAACCATTAGACTGTCTCTGATATAACTCTGTCAGAGGAAACCATGAGAAACCATTAGACTGTCCCTGATATAACTCTGTCAGAGAGAAACCATTAGACTGTCTCTGATATAACTCTGTCAGAGGAAACCATTAGACTGTCCCTGATATAACTCTGTCAGAGAGAAACCATTACACTGTCTCTGATATAACTCTGTCAGAGGAAACCATGAGAAACCATTAGACTGTCTCTGATATAACTCTGTCAGAGAGAAACCATTAGACTGTCTCTGATATAACTCTGTCAGAGAGAAACCATTAGACTGTCTCTGATATAACTCTGTCAGAGAGAAACCATTAGACTGTCCCTGATATAACTCTGTCAGAGAGAAACCATTAGACTGTCTCTGATATAACTCTGTCAGAGAGAAACCATTAGACTGTCTCTGATATAACTCTGTCAGAGAGAAACCATTAGACTGTCTCTGATATAACTCTGTCAGAGGAAACAATGAGAAACCATTAGACTGTCCCTGATATAACTCTGTCAGAGGGGAACCATTAGACTGTCCCTGATATAACTCTGTCAGAGAGAAACCATTAGACTGTCTCTGATATAACTCTGTCAGAGGAACCCATGAGACACCATTAGACTGTCTCTGATATAACTCTGTCAGAGAGAAACCATTAGACTGTCTCTGATATAACTCTGTCAGAGAGAAACCATTAGACTGTCCCTGATATAACTCTGTCAGGGAGAAACCATTAGACTGTCCCTGATATAACTCTGTCAGAGGGGAACCATTAGACTGTCTCTGATATAACTCTGTCAGAGAGAAACCATTAGACTGTCCCTGATATAACTCTGTCAGAGAGAAACCATTAGACTGTCTCTGATATAACTCTGTCAGAGAGAAACCATTAGACTGTCTCTGATATAACTCTGTCAGAGAAATACCATTAGACTGTCTCTGATATAACTCTGTCAGAGAGAAACCATTAGACTGTCCCTGATATAACTCTGTCAGAGAGAAACCATTAGACTGTCCCTGATATAACTCTGTCAGAGGAAACCATGAGAAACCATTAGACTGTCTCTGATATAACTCTGTCAGAGAGAAACCATTGGACTGTCTCTGATATAACTCTGTCAGAGAAATACCATTAGACTGTCTCTGATATAACTCTGTCAGAGAGAAACCATTAGACTGTCTCTGACATAACTCTGTCAGAGGAAACCATGAGAAACCATTAGACTGTCTCTGATATAACTCTGTCAGAGGAAACCATGAGAAACCATTAGACTGTCTCTGATATAACTCTGTCAGAGAGAAACCATTAGACTGTCCCTGATATAACTCTGTCATAGGAAACCATTAGACTGTCCCTGATATAACTCTGTCAGAGAGAAACCATTAGACTGTCTCTGATATAACTCTGTCAGAGAGAAACCATTAGACTGTCTCTGATATAACTCTGTCAGAGAGAAACCATTAGACTGTCTCTGATATAACTCTGTCAGAGGAAACCATTAGACTGTCTCTGATATAACTCTGTCAGAGAGAAACCATTAGACTGTCTCTGATATAACTCTGTCAGAGGAAACCATTAGACTGTCCCTGATATAACTCTGTCAGAGAGAAACCATTAGACTGTCTCTGATATAACTCTGTCAGAGGAAACCATTAGACTGTCCCTGATATAACTCTGTCAGAGGAAACCATTAGACTGTCCCTGATATAACTCTGTCAGAGAGAAACCATTAGACTGTCTCTGATATAACTCTGTCAGAGAGAAACCATTAGACTGTCCCTGATATAACTCTGTCAGAGAGAAACCATTAGACTGTCTCTGATATAACTCTGTCAGAGAGAAACCATTAGACTGTCTCTGATATAACTCTGTCAGAGAGAAACCATTAGACTGTCTCTGATATAACTCTGTCAGAGGAAACCATTAGACTGTCCCTGATATAACTCTGTCAGAGAGAAACCATTAGACTGTCCCTGATATAACTCTGTCATAGGAAACCATTAGACTGTCCCTGATATAACTCTGTCAGAGAGAAACCATTAGACTGTCTCTGATATAACTCTGTCAGAGAGAAACCATTAGACTGTCTCTGATATAACTCTGTCAGAGAGAAACCATTAGACTGTCTCTGATATAACTCTGTCAGAGGAAACCATTAGACTGTCTCTGATATAACTCTGTCAGAGGAAACCATTAGACTGTCTCTGATATAACTCTGTCAGAGGAAACTATTAGACTGTCTCTGATATAACTCTGTCAGGGAGAAACCATTAGACTGTCTCTGATATAACTCTGTCAGAGGAAACCATTAGACTGTCCCTGATATAACTCTGTCAGAGGAAACCATTAGACTGTCCCTGATATAACTCTGTCAGAGAGAAACCATTAGACTGTCTCTGATATAACTCTGTCAGAGAGAAACCATTAGACTGTCCCTGATATAACTCTGTCAGAGAGAAACCATTAGACTGTCTCTGATATAACTCTGTCAGAGAGAAACCATTAGACTGTCTCTGATATAACTCTGTCAGAGAGAAACCATTAGACTGTCTCTGATATAACTCTGTCAGAGGAAACCATTAGACTGTCCCTGATATAACTCTGTCAGAGAGAAAACTTTAGACTGTCTCTGATATAACTCTGTCAGAGAGAAACCATTAGACTGTCCCTGATATAACTCTGTCAGAGAGAAACCATTAGACTGTCCCTGATATAACTCTGTCAGAGAGAAACCATTAGACTGTCTCTGATATAACTCTGTCAGAGGAAACCATGAGAAACCATTAGACTGTCCCTGAAATAACTCTGTCAGAGAGAAACCATTTGACTGTCCCTGATATAACTCTGTCAGAGAGAAACCATTAGACTGTCCCTGATATAACTCTGTCAGAGAGAAACCATTATACTGTCCCTGATATAACTCTGTCAGAGAGAAACCATTAGACTGTCCCTGATATAACTCTGTCAGAGGAAACCATTAGACTGTCTCTGATATAACTCTGTCAGAGGGGAACCATTAGACTGTCTCTGATATAACTCTGTCAGAGAGAAACCATTAGACTGTCCCTGATATAACTCTGTCAGAGAAAAACCATTAGACTGTCCCTGATATAACTCTGTCAGAGAGAAACCATAGACTGTCTCTGATATAACTCTGTCAGAGAGAAACCATTAGACTGTCCCTGATATAACTCTGTCAGAGAGAAACCATTAGACTGTCTCTGATATAACTCTGTCAGAGAGAAACCATTAGACTGTCTCTGATATAACTCTGTCAGAGGGGAACCGTTAGACTGTCCCTGATATAACTCTGTCAGAGAGAAACCATTAGACTGTCCCTGATATAACTCTGTCAGAGGAAACCATGAGAAACCATTAGACTGTCTCTGATATAACTCTGTCAGAGGGGAACCATTAGACTGTCTCTGATATAACTCTGTCAGATGGAAACCGTAAGACCCTCTCCTCCCTCTCTCATGTTCCTTGTCTCATGTTCCTCGTCTCATGTTCCCTCTCATGTTCCCTCTCCTCCCTCTCATGTTCCCTCTCCTCCCTCTCATGTTCCTTCTCCTCCCTCTCTCATGTTCCCTCTCCTCCCTCTCATGTTCCCTCTCCTCCCTCTCATGTTCCTTCTCCTCCCTCTCTCATGTTCCTTCTACTCCCTCTCTCATGTTCCCTCTCCTCCCTCTCATGTTCCCTCTCCTCCCTCTCTCATGTTCCCTCTCCTCCATCTCATGTTCCTTCTCCTCCCTCTCATGTTCCCTCTCCTCTCTCTCATGTTCCCTCTCCTCCCTCTCATGTTCCTTGTCTCATGTTCCTTGTCTCATGTTCCCTCTCCTCCCTCTCTCATGTTCCATCTCCTCCCTCTCATGTTCCCTCTCCTCCCTCTCATGTTCCTTGTCTCATGTTCCTTGTCTCATGTTCCCTCTCATCCCTCTCTCATGTTCCATCTCCTCCCTCTCATGTTCCCTCAAATCCCTCTCATGTTCCTTGTCTCATGGTCCTTGTCTCATGTTCCTTGTATCATGTTCCCTCTCCTCCCTCTCATGTTCCCTGTCTCATGTTCCCTCTCCTCCCTCTCTCATTTCCTCTCTCCTCCCTCTGTCATGTTCCTACTCCCCCTCTTCCCTCTCTAGATTTATCAATCTTCTGATCTCTCAGTCTTCCCACTGTAGGCCTGAAACTTTCAGTGCATCTGCTGAAGTATGAAGACAAACGTCAATATGGCAAAGTAACTCTCAATATTCCCCTTATATTGGCACAACACACACACGCTCACACACGCGCTCACACACGCTCACACACACACACACACACACTCACACTCACACTCACACACACACACACACACACACACACACACACACACACACACACACACACACACACACACACACACACACACACACACACACACACACACACACACACCAGCCCTACATATTAAGAGTTCAGAGATATTTTAGCCCCTGTCTTCCTGTAACCTAAATGACCACGTGTTGAATTAATCAAGAAAGTGTTACACAAATACAAAAGTTCCTCCCAAATGGTACCAAATAAAATAAAATAAATTTGTGTTAGTCACATAACCAGTTTACATCAGGTATACCAAGGTGCAGTGAAATGCTTCCTCAACATTACAGTACAGTTTACAACTGGTATACAAGGTGCAGTGAAATGCTGAGGTGTTAGCTTCCTCAACATTACAGTATATCAGTCAAGAACAATAATAACAATGAAAATTGTGACGTCTAAAAAAACAGGTAGTAAAAGGCAAAACCATGTTCCTTGTATTGTACATGTACAGTTGAAGCCTGAAGTTTACAAACACCTTAGCCAAATACATTTAAACTCAGTTTTTCACAATTCCTGACATTTAATCCTAGTAAAAATCCCTGTCTAGGTCAGTTAGGATCACCACTTTATTTTAAGTATGTGAAATGTCAGAATAATAGTGGAGAGAATGATTTATTTCAGCTTCTATTTATTTCATCACATCACAATATTGTCTTTAAATTGTTTCACTTGGGTCAAACGTTTCAGGTAGCCTTCCACAAGCTTCCCACAATAAGTTGGGAGAATTTTGGCCCATTCCTCCTGACAGAGCTGGTGTAACTGAGTCTGGTTTGTAGGCCTCCTTGCTCGCTCATGCTTTTTTCAGTTCTGCCCACAAATGTTCTATAGGATTGAGGTCAGGGCTTTGTGAAGGCCAGTCCAATACCTTGACTTTGTTGTCCTTAAGCCATTTTGCCACAACTTTAGAAGTATGCAAAAGCAAAGCTTCAATCATTATCTCAGCCAATCATGGCTAGCAGGAAGGTTCCTGACTTTTTCCAGGGCTAAACAAACTAGGCTCGTAATAATTTAACAATTTTATTCGTATTTACAGATGGTTTGATAGTTTGATATTTTGATAAAAACATATTTATTTACATTCAAAACAATCTCCTGTCAAGTAGTTTCCGGAATCGGGTCACATATCAAACTTGCTTGTATTAATCGTTCATAAATCACATACACAGTGCCTTGCGAAAGTATTCGGCCCCCTTGAACTTTGCGACCTTTTGCCACATTTCAGGCTCTCTGCGCTTTTAATGGACCTCTGAGACTATCACATTGCAGGTGCATTTATACGGAGACTTGATTACACACAGGTGGATTGTATTTATCATCATTAGTCATTTTGGTCAACATTGGATCATTCAGAGATCCTCACTGAACTTCTGGAGAGAGTTTGCTGCACTGAAAGTAAAGGGGCTGAATAATTTTGCACGCCCAATTTTTCAGTTTTTGATTTGTTAAAAAAGTTTGAAATATCCAATAAATGTCGTTCCACTTCATGATTGTGTCCCACTTGTTGTTGATTCTTCACAAAAAAATACAGTTTTATATCTTTATGTTTGAAGCCTGAAATGTGGCAAAAGGTCGCAAAGTTCAAGGGGGCCGAATACTTTCGCAAGGCACTGTATATATATTTTTAAACACACTGAGCTTCACGTTGTCTTTAAGCTCTGTCATTAAGAATGCCGACATTAAGAAAAACCTAGACTCTAGTTTCAGGTTTAGCATGTTGTGTTGTAGAACAGCTAACTAAGGACGGGGCATTCAGATAAATAAAAAAACATGACAAGACATGTATAATATCACATCAGTACACATGAAAACACTCATGAAACAGTCTGAAAGATCAGAGAGGCTATTATAGAAACACTGAATCCTATCGTTTACTTTAAAAAATTTAAAAAAAGAATAATAAGATAGAAACGACAGTTAAAATGGGTCCCAGGGTATTCTTCTCTGAACCAATCTCCTCACACTGTTCTGCTGTCGTGACGACAAGTGCCCATTTTAATTGCCGTCCCCTTGTCAGTGGTTCTGTCCCAAATAGTACTCTATTCCCTATGTAGTGCACTTGACAGGGGGATATGTTGCCATTGCAATGTTTCAGCATTTGGGACCGAGCCATTGTAAAGTGACTTCCATAGTAGTGAGAATAATGATGTCTCCATGGTGACATTAGTGACATCACAAGTCCTTTGAGCCAGCAGAGAACAGAAATAATTCATGTGTGTGTGTGTGTGTGTGTGTGTGTGTGTGTGTGTGTGTGTGTGTGTATGTGTGTGTGTGTGTGTGTGTGTATGTGCGTGTGTGGGTGTGTGCGTATGTGGGTATGTGGGTGTGTGTATGCGTGTGCATATTCAAGTGTGGGTGTGTGTGTGTGGGTGTTTGTGCGTGTGTGCGTATGTAGGTGTGTGTATGCGTGTGCGTATTCGTGTGTGTGTGTTGTGTGTATGCGTGAGTTGTGTGTATGCGTGAGTGTGTGTGTGTGTGCGTGTGTGTGTGTATGTGTGTGTGTGTGTGTTGTGTGTATGCGTGAGTTGTGTGTATGCGGGAGTTGTGTGTATGCGTGAGTGTGTGTGTGTGTGTGTGCGTGTGCGTATGTGTGTGTGTGTGTGTGTGCGTATGGTTGTGTGGAAAAGACAGGTTTTAGTGTCTCCATCCAGGCTTTCCTTTTATGTATGTTCAATTAGATATTGTATCTCCGCCAAATCCAGACCCGACTCCAAAACCTTCTGTGGCGGACGCTTTCATGTCAGTATCCAGTTTCTCCAGTTCATCAACACTTTACCAGGAGAGAAGAGAATAATGTAAACCCCCTTAGATGAGACAAATGATGTAAGAGTCTGAACAGAATGTCAAATCCTTCAGTGTCCTATTCATTAGTGCACACCGTAGCAAAACGTTTTGAAACGGCAAAGAAAAGGACAGTTTCTTTTAAGGGACAAGATCAGATAGTTCCTCCCCGTTACGGTCTGTTTGGTGTTACATAGTTCCTCCCCGTTACGGTCTGTTTGGTGTTATGTAGTTCCACCCCGTTACGGTCTGTTTGGTGTTATGTAGTTCCTCCCCGTTACGGTCTGTTTGGTGTTATGTAGTTCCACCCCGTTACGGTCTGTTTGGTGTTACGTAGTTCCACTCCGTTACGGTCTGTTTGGTGTTATGTAGTTCCTCCCCGTTACGGTCTGTTTGGTGTTATGTAGTTCCACCCCGTTACGGTCTGTTTGGTGTTACGTAGTTCCTCCCCGTTACGGTCTGTTTGGTGTTATGTAGTTCCTCCCCGTTACGGTCTGTTTGGTGTTATGTAGTTCCTCCCCATTACGGTCTGTTTGGTGTTACGTAGTTCCACTCCGTTACGGTCTGTTTGGTGTTACGTAGTTCCTCCCCGTTACGGTCTGTTTGGTGTTACATAGTTCCTCCCCGTTACGGTCTGTTTGGTGTTATGTAGTTCCACTCCGTTACGGTCTGTTTGGTGTTATGTAGTTCCACCCCGTTACGGTCTGTTTGGTGTTATGTAGTTCCACTCCGTTACGGTCTGTTTGGTGTTACGTAGTTCCACTCCGTTACGGTCTGTTTGGTGTTACGTAGTTCCTCCCCGTTACGGTCTGTTTGGTGTTACGTAGTTCCTCCCAGTTACGGTCTGTTTGGTGTTACGTAGTTCCTCCCTGTTACGGTCTGTTTGGTGTTACGTAGTTCCACTCCGTTACGGTCTGTTTGGTGTTACGTAGTTCCTCCCCGTTACGGTCTGTTTGGTGTTACGTAGTTCCTCCCCGTTACGGTCTGTTTGGTGTTACGTAGTTCCTCCCCGTTACGGTCTGTTTGGTGTTACGTAGTTCCTCCCCGTTACGGTCTGTTTGGTGTTACGTAGTTCCACTCCGTTACGGTCTGTTTGGTGTTACGTAGTTCCACCCCGTTACGGTCTGTTTGGTGTTATGTAGTTCCACTCCGTTACGGTCTGTTTGGTGTTACGTAGTTCCTCCCCGTTACGGTCTGTTTGGTGTTACGTAGTTCCACTCCGTTACGGTCTGTTTGGTGTTACGTAGTTCCTCCCCGTTACGGTCTGTTTGGTGTTACGTAGTTCCACTCCGTTACGGTCTGTTTGGTGTTACGTAGTTCCTCCCCGTTACGGTCTGTTTGGTGTTATGTAGTTCCTCCCCGTTACGGTCTGTTTGGTGTTATGTAGTTCCTCCCCGTTACGGTCTGTTTGGTGTTATGTAGTTCCTCCCCGTTACGGTCTGTTTGGTGTTATGTAGTTCCACTCCGTTACGGTCTGTTTGGTGTTATGTAGTTCCACTCCGTTACGGTCTGTTTGGTGTTATGTAGTTCCACTCCGTTACGGTCTGTTTGGTGTTATGTAGTTCCACTCCGTTACGGTCTGTTTGGTGTTATGTAGTTCCACTCCGTTACGGTCTGTTTGGTGTTATGTAGTTCCTCCCCGTTACGGTCTGTTTGGTGTTATGTAGTTCCACTCCGTTACGGTCTGTTTGGTGTTATGTAGTTCCACTCCGTTACGGTCTGTTTGGTGTTACGTAGTTCCACTCCGTTACGGTCTGTTTGGTGTTATGTAGTTCCTCCCCGTTACGGTCTGTTTGGTGTTACGTAGTTCCACCCCGTTACGGTCTGTTTGGTGTTACGTAGTTCCTCCCCGTTACGGTCTGTTTGGTGTTACGTAGTTCCACCCCGTTACGGTCTGTTTGGTGTTACGTAGTTCCTCCCCGTTACGGTCTGTTTGGTGTTACGTAGTTCCTCCCCGTTACGGTCTGTTTGGTGTTACGTAGTTCCACTCCGTTACGGTCTGTTTGGTGTTACGTAGTTCCTCCCCGTTACGGTTTGTTTGGTGTTACGTAGTTCCACCCCGTTACGGTCTGTTTGGTGTTACGTAGTTCCTCCCCGTTACGGTCTGTTTGGTGTTACGTAGTTCCACCCCGTTACGGTCTGTTTGGTGTTACGTAGTTCCTCCCCGTTACGGTCTGTTTGGTGTTACGTAGTTCCTCCCCGTTACGGTCTGTTTGGTGTTACGTAGTTCCACTCCGTTACGGTCTGTTTGGTGTTACGTAGTTCCTCCCCGTTACGGTCTGTTTGGTGTTACGTAGTTCCACCCCGTTACGGTCTGTATGGTGTTACGTAGTTCCTCCCCATTACGGTCTGTTTGGTGTTACGTAGTTCCACTCCGTTACGGTCTGTTTGGTGTTACGTAGTTCCTCCCCGTTACGGTCTGTTTGGTGTTACGTAGTTCCTCCCCGTTACGGTCTGTTTGGTGTTACGTAGTTCCTCCCCGTTACGGTCTGTTTGGTGTTACGTAGTTCCTCCCCGTTACGGTCTGTTTGGTGTTACGTAGTTCCTCCCCGTTACGGTCTGTTTGGTGTTACGTAGTTCCTCCCCGTTACGGTCTGTTTGGTGTTACGTAGTTCCACTCCGTTACGGTCTGTTTGGTGTTACGTAGTTCCTCCCCGTTACGGTCTGTTTGGTGTTACGTAGTTCCACCCCGTTACGGTCTGTTTGGTGTTACGTAGTTCCTCCCCGTTATGGTCTGTTTGGTGTTACATAGTTCCTCCCCGTTACGGTCTGTTTGGTGTTATGTAGTTCCTCCCCGTTACGGTCTGTTTGGTGTTACGTAGTTCCTCCCCGTTACGGTCTGTTTGGTGTTACGTAGTTCCACTCCGTTACGGTCTGTTTGGTGTTACGTAGTTCCACCCCGTTACGGTCTGTTTGGTGTTATGTAGTTCCTCCCCGTTACGGTCTGTTTGGTGTTATGTAGTTCCAGGAGAAGGAGGAGCAGGAGGAGGAGAATGAGGAGGAGGAAGAGGAGGAAGAGGAGGAGGAAGATGATGAGGAAGAGAAAGAGGAGGAGAGGAGGAAGAGGAGGACGATGAGGAAGAGGAGGACGATGAGGAAGAGGAGGAGGAGGAGGAGGAGGAAGAGGAGGAAGAGGAGGAGGAAGAGGTTGAGGAGAAGTAAGAGAAGGAGGAAGAGGAAGAGAAAGAGGAAGAGGAGGAGGAGGAGGAAGAGGCAGAGGAAGAGGAGAAGGAGGAGGAGGATGAGAATGAGGAAGAGGAACGGAGGAAGAGGAGAAGGAATAGGAAGAGGAGGAAGAGGAAAATGCATACATTTTTTGCAGTAATCAAACCCATGATCCTTGCTGACAGAGAGAGACAGAGAGACAGAGATAGAGAGACAGAGAGAGAGAGAACGTACAGCACAAACATTTGTATTGATGCTTCTAAAAAATGTAAAAGTAATATCTTCTGGTATGTTGTTTACTTGTTTTCCTGGTCTGGTCTCTACAAACTCTGCATCCTAACACCATTTAGTTTTCTATTCCAACTCTCTGATCTGATTTAAGCTGTAGGAGTATGATGGTCTGACACACACACACACACACACACACACACACACACACACACACACACACACACACACACACACACACACACACACACACACACACACACACACACACACACACACACACACACAGAAGTGTGAAGCATACACACACCAACAGAGAAGTGTGAAGCATACACACACCAACAGAGAAGTGTGAAGCACACACACACAGAGTGAGTGCGTGTTTATTATATCTAATTCAGGCTGAATTTCCTGCTTGGTGACTCGTTGCTGACGACCACAGATATGACCTGGGCACAACTGAGATGCAACTTTACTGAGCGTAAATATACTTACTGTTACTGTGATACGTAGTTGTATCCACCTAGCTATCATCAAGATGAATGCAATAACAGAACGTCGCTCTGGATCAGAGAGTCTGCTAAATGACTCACTACTGTAGTGGCTCTGGATCAGAGAGTCTGTTAAATGACTCACTACTGTAGTGTCTCTGGATAAGAGAGTCTGCTAAATGACTCACTACTGTAGTGTCTCTGGATCAGAGAGTCTGCTAAATGACTCACTACTGTAGTGGCTCTGGATCAGAGAGTCTGTTAAATGACTCACTACTGTAGTGACTCTGGATCAGAGAGTCTGCTAAATGACTCACTACTGTAGTGACTCTGGATCAGAGAGTCTGTTAAATGACTCACTACTGTAGTGGCTCTGGATAAGAGAGTCTGCTAAATGACTCACTACTGTAGTGACTCTGGATCAGAGAGTCTGTTAAATGGCTCACTACTGTAGTGGCTCTGGATAAGAGAGTCTGCTAAATGACTCACTACTGTAGTGTCTCTGGATCAGAGAGTCTGCTAAATGACTCACTACTGTAGTGTCTCTGGATAAGAGAGTCTGCTAAATGACTCACTACTGTAGTGTCTCTGGATAAGAGAGTCTGCTAAATGACTCACTACTGTAGTGACTCTGGATAAGAGAGTCTGCTAAATGACTCACTACTGTAGTGTCTCTGGATCAGAGAGTCTGCTAAATGACTCACTACTGTAGTGTCTCTGGATAAGAGAGTCTGTTAAATGACTCACTACTGTAGTGGCTCTGGATCAGAGAGTCTGCTAAATGACTCACCACTGTAGTGTCTCTGGATCAGAGAGTCTGTTAAATGACTCACTACTGTAGTGGCTCTGGATAAGAGAGTCTGCTACATGAGAAAAAAAAAATTATGTAGAAGAGAGGAGACGAGGAGAAGAGAAGAGGAGGAGAGGAGAGGATGGTCTGCGCTAGATTCTTTAGAGAGGAGAGGACAGGAGAGGGGAGAGGAGAGGGGAGAGGAGAGGAGAGGAGAGGAGAGGAGAGGAGAGGAGAGGAGAGGAGAGGAGAGGAGAGGAGAGGAGAGGAGAGGAGAGGAGAGGAGAGGAGAGGAGAGGAGAGGAGAGGAGAGGAGAGGAGGAGAGGGGAATGAGAGGAGGAGAGGAAATGAGATCAGAATATGGTATGCGCTAGATTCTATAGAGAGAACACTTCAGGTCAGATCAGATCTGGTTTTGAGTAAAAAAATAACCTCTGTGAATCCAGCTGTGATAGTCCCTCTTTCCACAGAGTCTGACTGTGTCCCAAAGGGCACCATATTCCCTTTCTAGATCAGAATCCACAGGAGGATCATAGCACTAAATAGGGACTATGGTTTTATTTGGGGTGCAAACAGTGGAGGATAGAGAGACACTCAAGAAGACATACAGTAGAAGTCTGAAGTTTACATACACCTTAGTCAAAAAATGTAAACTCCGTTTTTTACAATTCCTGACATTTAATACTTGTAAAAAATTCCCTGTCTTAAGGTCAGTTAGGATCACCACTTTATTTTAAGAATGTGAAATGTCAGAGGAGAGGAGAGAATGATTTATTTCAGCCTCTATTTCTTTCATCACATTCCCAGTGGGTCAGAAGTTTACATACACTCAATTAGTATTTTGTAGCGTTGCCTTTAAATTGTTTAACTTGGGTAAAACCTTCCGTGTAGCCTTCCACAAGCTTCCCACAATAAGTTGGGTGAATTTTGACCCATTCTTCCTGACAGAGCTGGTGTAACTGAGTCAGGTTTGTAGGCCTCTTTGCTCGCACACGCTTTTTCAGTTCTGCCCTAAAATGTTCTATAGGATTGAGGTCAGGGCTTTGTGATGGCCACTCCAGTACTTTGACTTTGTTGTCCTTAAGCCATTTTGCCAACACTTTGGAAGTACACTTGGGGTCATTGTCCATTTGGAAGACCCATCTACGACCAAGCTTGAACTTCCTGACTGATGTCTTGAGATGTTGCTTCAATATATTCACAGAATTCTCCTTTCCTCATGATGCCATCTAGTTTGTGAAGTGCACCAGTCCCACCTGCAGCAAAACACACCCACAACATGATGCTGCCACCCCCATGCTTCACGGTTGGGGTGGTGTTCTTTGACTTGCAAGCCTCCTCCTTTTTTCTCCAAACATAACAATGGTGATTATGGCCAAACAGTTCTATTTTTGTTTCATCAGACCAAAGGACATTTATCCCCCAAAAATATGATTTTTGTCCCCATGTGCAGTTGCAAACCGTAGTCTTGCTTATGGGACTCGTTTAACTGTGGATATAGATACTTTTGTACCTGTTTCCTCCAGCATCTTCACAAGGTCCTTTAATATTGTTCTGTTATTGATTTGCACTTTTCGCACCAAGGTAGGTTCATCTCTAGGAGACAGAATGCATCTCCTTCCTGAGTGGTATGACGGCTGCGTTGTCCCATGGTGTTTATACTTGCGTACTATTGTTTGTACAGATGAACGTGGTACCTTCAGCGTTTGGAAATTGCTCCCAAGGATGAACCAGACTTGTGGAGGTCTACGATTTGTTTTCTGGGGTCTTGGCTGATTTCTTTTGATTTTCCCATGATGTCAAGCAAAGAGGAACTGAGTTTGCAGGTAGGCCTTGAAATAAATCCACAGGTACACCTCCAATTGACTCAAATTACATCAATTAACCTATCAGAAGCTTCTAAAGCCCTGACATCATTTTCTGGAATTTTGACTGTTTAAAGGCACAGTCAACTTAGTGCATGTAAACTTCTGACCCACTGGAATTGTGATACAGTGAATTATAAGTGAAATAATCTGTCTGTAAACAATTGTAGGAAAGATTACTTGTGCCATGAACAAAGTAGATGTTCTAACCGACTTGCCAAAACTATAGTTTGAACCTCTTTTGGCTGGGGGCAGTATTGAGTAGCTGTGTTTTTCTGTGGCTTGGCTCTGACCTAACATAATCGTTTGTGGTGCTTTCGCTGTAAAGCCTATTTGATATCGGACACTGTGGTGGGATTAACAACAAGATTACCTTTAAAATGGTACAAGATACTTGTATGTTTGAGGAATTTTAATTATGAGATTTCTGTTTTGAATTTGGCACCCTGCGCTTTCACTGGCTGTTGTCATATCGATCCCGTTAGCAGGATCTCACCCCTATGAAGTTATTAACAAGAGATTTGTACGTAAACCTCCGACTTCAACTGTAAATAATCATTTTCCTGGTAAAAACCTTTGAAGACAGATTTAGTCACGTACCTGGTAGAAACTTGTGATCAATTCTGCTTAATGTCTTAGTCTTTCGTCAACGATAAGAGTCGGATAAGAGAGAAATGTAATGGAATGGGAGACGGCTGGATTGGAGAGGACAGTGTGAAGTTTACATCCTGAAAGTATTCAGACACCTTGACATTTACACATTGACTTAAGTTGTTATTATTCTAAAATGGATTTAAAAAAAATGTTTTTCCTTAGCTACACAAAATACCCCCATAATGATGAAGAGAATACAGGTTTATAGAAATGTTTTCAAATGATAACTAAAAACAGAAATAGCTTATTTACTTATGTTTTCAGACCCTTTGCTATGAGACTCGATATTGAGCTCAGGTGCATCCGGTTTCCATTGATCATCCTTGAGATGTTTCTACAACTTGATTGGAGTCCACCTGTGGTAAATTCAATTGATTGGACATGATTTGGAAAGGCACACATCTGTCTATATAAGGTCCCACAGTTGACTGTGCATGTCAGAGCAAAAACCAAGCCATGAGGTCGAAGGGATTGTCTGTAGAGGTTCGAGACAGGATTGTGTCGTGGCATAGATCTGGGGAACATTTCTGGAGCATTGAAGGTCCCCAAGGACACAGTGGCCTTCATCATTCTTAAATGGAAGAAGTTTGGAACCAACCAGACTCTTCCTAGAGCTGGCAAAACCGAGCAATCGCGGGAGAAGGACCTTAATCAAGGAGGTGACCAAGAACTCGATCGTCACTCTGACAGAGCTCCAAAGTTCCTTGGTGAAGATGGGAGAATCTTCCAGAAGGACAACCATCTCTGCAGCACTACATCAATCAGGCCTTTATGGTAGAGTGGCCAGGCTGAAGCCACTCCTCAGTAAAAGGCACATGACAGCCTGCTTGGAGTTTGGCAAAAGGCACCTAAAGGTCTCTGACCATAAGAAACAAGATTGTCTGGTCTGAGGAAACCAAGATTGAACTATTTGGCATGAATGCCAAGCATCACGTCTGGAGTAAACCTGGCACCATCCCTACAATGAAGCATGGGGTGGCAGCATTATGCTGTAGCGATGTTTTTCGGCAGCAGGGACTGGGAGACTAATCAGCATCAAGGCAAAGATGAACTGAGCAAAGTACAGAGATATCCTTCATGTGAACCTGCTCTAGAGTGCTCTTGATCTCAGACTGGGGCAAATGTCTAAACACCTGTTCTTGCTTTGTCATTGTGGGGTATTATGATGTCATTATGGGGTATTGTGATGTCATTATTTGGTATTATGATGTCATTATGGGATATTGTGATGTCATTAAGGGGTATTATGATGTCATTATGGGGTATTGTGATGTCATTATGGGGTATTATGATGACATTATGGGGTATTGTGATGTCATTATGGGGTATTATGATGACATTATGGGGTATTGTGATGTCATTATGGGGTATTGTAATGTCATTGTGGGGTATTATGATGTCATTATGGGGTATTGTGATGTCATTATTTGGTATTATGATGTCATTATGGGATATTGTGATGTCATTAAGGGGTATTATGATGTCATTATGGGGTATTGTGATGTCATTATGGGGTATTGTGATGTCATTATGGGGTATTGTGATGTCATTATGGGGTATTATGATATCATTATGGGGTATTGTAATGTCATTATGGGGTATTGTGATGTCATTATGGGGTATTATGATATCATTATGGGGTATTGTAATGTCATTATGGGGTATTGTAATGTCATTATGGGGTATTGTGATGTCATTATGGGGTACTGTGATATCATTATGGGGTATTGTGTGTAGATTGACGAGGGGAAAACAGTACGTGAACAAATATGGAAAAAGTCAAGGGGTCTGAATACTCTCAGAATGCACTGTTTAAGATATGCTTACTTCATTTCAAGGTGGCAAATTCGTATTAAACAGGAATCTAGCCTCTAACGCAGTAAGTCATGTTGTCATAGATAATATTTTTGCTGAAGCAGAGATGTCCCCAACACATTTGCACGGCTATATGATGCAGTCGATTTACTGACTGTATGAGCCATCACAGGGCATCTGAGAAATGACGAGGTCATTCTGATGAAGTCGAACTTTGGAAATGTACGACATCTATGGGAATGTCCCAAACGGATCCCTATGTAGGTATCTACTGCCTGTCCAAATGGACCCCTATTCCCTATGTAGGTATCTACTGCCTGTCCAAATGGATCCCTATGTAGGTATCTACTGCCTGTCCAAATGGATCCCTATGTAGGTATCTACTGCCTGTCCAAATGGACCCCTATTCCCTATGTAGGTATCTACTGCCTGTCCAAATGGATCCCTATGTAGGTATCTACTGCCTGGCCAAATGCCTCCCTATGTAGGTATCTACTGCCTGTCCAAATGGATCCCTATGTAGGTATCTACTGCCTGTCCAAATGCCTCCCTATGTAGGTATCTACTGCCTGTCCAAATGCCTCCCTATGTAGGTATCTACTGCCTGTCCAAATGCCTCCCTATGTAGGTATCTACTGCCTGTCCAAATGCCTCCCTATGTAGGTATCTACTGCCTGTCCAAATGTCTACCTATGTAGGTATCTACTGCCTGTCCAAATGCCTCGCTATGTAGGTATCTACTGCCTGTCCAAATGCCTCCCTATGTAGGTATCTACTGCCTGTCCAAATGCCTCCCTATGTAGGTATCTACTGCCTGTCCAAATGGCTCCCTATGTAGGCATCTACTGCCTGCCCAAATGCCTCCCTATGTAGGTATCTACTGCCTGTCCAAATGGATCCCTATGTAGGTATCTACTGCCTGTCCAAATGCCTCCCTATGTAGGTATCTACTGCCTGTCCAAATGCCTCCCTATGTAGGTATCTACTGCCTGCTAAATTTACGGTTTGGGTTACGTTTAGAAGGGTTAGGATAAGGGTTATGGGTTAAGGGTTAAGGTTAGGGTTAGGATAAGGGTTAGGGGTTAAGGTTAGGGTTTGGTTTGTGGTTAGGTTAAGGTTAGGGTTAGGTTTGTGGTTAGGATAAGGGTTAGGGGTTAAGGTTAGAGTTAGGTTTGTGGTTAGGTTAAGGGTTAAAGTTAGGGCTAGGTTTGTGGTTAGGTTAAGGGGTTAGGGTTAGGTTTGTGGTTATGATAAGGGTTAGGATTAGGATTAGGTTTGTGGTT